>NC_068434.1:12085690-12103190 GCF_023373465.1 Oncorhynchus keta | reverse complement strand
AACATTCTGGTATTGGCTGATATTTAGATCCCTGGGGACATTCTGGTATTGGCTGAAACTTAGATCTCTGGGAACATTCTGGTATTGGCTGATATTTAGATCTCTGGGGACATTCTGGTATTGGCTGAAACTTAGATCTCTGGGGACATTCTGGTATTGGCTGAAACTTAGATCTCTGGGAACATTCTGGTATTGGCTGATACTTAGATCTCTGGGAACATTCTGGTATTGGCTGATATTTAGATCCCTGGGGACATTCTGGTATTGGCTGAAACTTAGATCTCTGGGAACATTCTGGTATTGGCTGATATTTAGATCCCTGGGGACATTCTGGTATTGGCTGAAACTTAGATCTCTGGGGACATTCTGGTATTGGCTGAAACTTAGATCTCTGGGAACATTCTGGTATTGGCTGATACTTAGATCTCTGGGGACATTCTGGTATTGGCTGATACTTAGATCTCTGGGAACATTCTGGTATTGGCTGGATCTCTGGGAACATTCTGGTATTGGCTGATATTTAGATCCCTGGGGACATTCTAGTATTGGCTGATACTTAGATCTCTGGGAACATTCTGGTATTGGCTGATATTTAGATCCCTGGGGACATTCTAGTATTGGCTGATACTTAGATCTCTGGGAACATTCTGGTATTGGCTGATATTTAGATCTCTGGGGACATTCTGGTATTGGCTGATATTTAGATCCCGGGGACATTCTGGTATTGGCTGATACTTAGATCTCTGGGGACATTTTGGTATTGGCTGATATTTAGATCCCGGGGGACATTCTGGTATTGGCTGATATTTAGATCTCTGGGAACATTCTGGTATTGGCTGATATTTAGATCCCGGGGGACATTCTGGTATTGGCTGATACTTAGATCTCTGGGGACATTCTGGTATTGGCTGATATTTAGATCCCGGGGACATTCTGGTATTGGCTGATACTTAGATCTCTGGGGACATTCTGGTATTGGCTGATACTTAGATCTCTGGGAACATTCTGGTATTGGCTGAAACTTAGATCTCTGGGAACATTCTGGTATTGGCTGAAACTTAGATCTCTGGGAACATTCTGGTATTGGCTGATATTTAGATCCCTGGGGACATTCTGGTATTGGCTGAAACTTAGATCTCTGGGAACATTCTGGTATTGGCTGATATTTAGATCCCTGGGGACATTCTGGTATTGGCTGAAACTTAGATCTCTGGGGACATTCTGGTATTGGCTGAAACTTAGATCTCTGGGAACATTCTGGTATTGGCTGATACTTAGATCTCTGGGAACATTCTGGTATTGGCTGATATTTAGATCTCTGGGGACATTCTGGTATTGGCTGATATTTAGATCCCTGGGGACATTCTGGTATTGGCTGATATTTAGATCTCTGGGGACATTCTGGTATTGGCTGATATTTAGATCCCGGGGGACATTCTGGTATTGGCTGATACTTAGATCTCTGGGGACATTCTGGTATTGGCTGATATTTAGATCCCGGGGACATTCTGGTATTGGCTGATATTTAGATCTCTGGGAACATTCTGGTATTGGCTGATATTTAGATCCCGGGGACATTCTGGTATTGGCTGATATTTAGATCTCTGGGAACATTCTGGTATTGGCTGATATTTAGATCCCGGGGACATTCTGGTATTGGCTGATATTTAGATCTCTGGGAACATTCTGGTATTGGCTGATATTTAGATCCCTGGGGACATTCTGGTATTGGCTGATATTTAGATCCCTGGGGACATTCTGGTATTGGCTGATATTTAGATCCCGGGGGACATTCTGGTATTGGCTGATATTTAGATCTCTGGGAACATTCTGGTATTGGCTGATATTTAGATCTCTGGGGACATTCTGGTATTGGCTGATATTTAGATCCCTGGGGACATTCTGGTATTGGCTGATATTTAGATCCCTGGGGACATTCTGGTATTGGCTGATATTTAGATCCCTGGGGACATTCTGGTATTGGCTGATATTTAGATCCCTGGGGACATTCTGGTATTGGCTGATACTTAGATCTCTGGGAACATTCTGGTATTGGCTGGATCTCTGGGAACATTCTGGTATTGGCTGATATTTAGATCCCTGGGGACATTCTAGTATTGGCTGATACTTAGATCTCTGGGAACATTCTGGTATTGGCTGATATTTAGATCTCTGGGAACATTCTGGTATTGGCTGATATTTAGATCCTGGGGACATTCTGGTATTGGCTGATATTTAGATCCCTGGGGACATTCTGGTATTGGCTGATATTTAGATCTCTGGGGACATTCTGGTATTGGCTGATATTTAGATCTCTGGGGACATTCTGGTATTGGCTGATATTTAGATCCCTGGGGACATTCTGGTATTGGCTGATATTTAGATCCCTGGGGACATTCTGGTATTGGCTGATACTTAGATCTCTGGGAACATTCTGGTATTGGCTGGATCTCTGGGAACATTCTGGTATTGGCTGATATTTAGATCCCTGGGGACATTCTAGTATTGGCTGATACTTAGATCTCTGGGAACATTCTGGTATTGGCTGATATTTAGATCTCTGGGAACATTCTGGTATTGGCTGATATTTAGATCGC
The DNA here is from genome assembly GCF_023373465.1 of Oncorhynchus keta. Taxonomy (NCBI): domain Eukaryota; kingdom Metazoa; phylum Chordata; class Actinopteri; order Salmoniformes; family Salmonidae; genus Oncorhynchus; species Oncorhynchus keta. The sequence continues at coordinate 12,100,593 of NC_068434.1, read as the reverse complement.
TGGGGACATTCTGGTATTGGCTGATATTTAGATCCCTGGGGACATTCTGGTATTGGCTGATATTTAGATCTCTGGGGACATTCTGGTATTGGCTGATATTTAGATCTCTGGGAACATTCTGGTATTGGCTGATATTTAGATCCCTGGGGACATTCTGGTATTGGCTGATATTTAGATCTCTGGGAACATTCTGGTATTGGCTGATACTTAGATCTCTGGGAACATTCTGGTATTGGCTGATACTTAGATCTCTGGGAACATTCTGGTATTGGCTGGATCTCTGGGGACATTCTGGTATTGGCTGATACTTAGATCTCTGATTCTTATTGGAAATTATTTATCTGTCTCTTTACTGACATTTTTAAGCCTTTGTTTGAGGGAAAATGTATCCATAACTGTTATAAGGGTCTTATCTTCCTCCCTCAGCTAACCTTTGTGCACTCGATGAGTTAATTAGTTTGGTGTCTTCTTTTACTAAATCATAAGATATGAAATTATGATTGGGAAATGCAGGCTTCAGACAATCAAAAATAAATGTGTAATGATCTAAACATAACCCAGCTGATGACTACGCCTTCACGGCCCAACCCTAAATATCCTTCAAGGTCAGCTCTGATTGATCTTATCTTAACTTAAATATGTTTCTACTGGTGTCTTTGCCAAGGATATTATTGAACATTGCCCAGTTGTTTGTGTTAGAAATGTGAGAATTACACCATTTCTAAACCTCGTGTCGTCACGAAGAGGAACTTTAAAAAGTTCAGCAAAAATGTATTTTTAACATGATCTTTATTTTAGTGACCTTGACTGTATTTCACAGGACCTGATTTAGCTTTCAGACTATTGTGGATAATCATGCTCCCTTCAAAGAATTAAGGTGTAGGTAGGTAGATGGAATGTCTGGTACACTCTGGAATTATCAGAAGTCACTCATTAAAAGAGATCACGCTTGTGTCAAGGCCAGGAACACAGGGCTTAGGCCTGGACTGGCAAGCTTTTAAGCAACTGAGGAATCACTGTGTAAGACAAATCAGAAAGGCTAAATCTGGTTATTATGTAACCTCTCTTTCTCATTGTAATGGGAACCCTGCTAAATTCTGGATAACTGTCAAATCCCTGAAGGGTTCTACTTCCTCTTCTCTGCCACAACAAATTAATTCAGACACTGGCCTCATTATGGGAAAAAATGCCATTATTAATGCATTTAATCATAATTTTATTTCAGCGGGCTCTCTCTTTGCAATAACTTCTAAGCTTATTCACAATGATACTGGGATGGATGCTGACAGGGGGAAACTTGTTGAATGATCAGAGAAATGATAGTCAAAGCTTTTCTTTTAGGTTATTTACAGAAAAATAAGTCCTGGATGCTTTGCTAGCATTACACAACAAGAAATCCACAGAGGGCCGACCAATTGGATTCTGGTCTTCTTAAGTGTGCAGAGCCCATCATTGTTGGCTCAATAACCCACATTAGTTATTTATCGTTGTTATCAGGAAATATTCCTAAAGTATGTAAATCAGCTCTTGTGCTGCCACTTCATAAGGACGGGGATAGTAGAGATCTTAATCATTATCGCCCCATTTCAAGGCTTCTTTGTCTAGCTAAGATTCTAGAATCCTTGGTAAATGTACAACTTTTCTCTTTTTTTAATCTGAGAAATGTATTTAGAATGTAAACCAATCAGGGTTTAGTCCTGGACATAGCACTATTGCAGCTACCACTAGTAGTTAATGATCTTGTCAAAGCTTTACACACTAAAATGAAATGTGCTGTTTTGTTTGTGGACCAGTCAACACTCTTGAAACTCACGCTATTTTATTGACTACGTTGTCCTCGATAGGCCAGAGCTTTGACGCCTGTTGATGATTTCATGATTATCTTAGTGACAGAACTCAGATTATTTTAGTGACAGAACTCAGATTATTTTAGTGACAGAACTCAGATTATTTTAGTGACAGAACTCAGATTATTTTAGTGACAGAACTCAGATTATTTTAGTGACAGAACTCAGATTATTTTAGTGACAGAACTCAGACCAGCGTGATTGATGAGGTTAAGTCTGAATTTCTTGACGTGCATAAAGATATATCACAGCAGTCGATTTTGGAATCTGGGCCCAGATTCACAAAACCTTTTTAAGAAGAAACGTCTTCTTAATTGCCATCCCCCTTAACTATAGATTTATGAAGAAGGTTAAGCAAAGTTGCTATTCTTCAAAAAGGTTATGGGACATGTTCGTTATTTCTTGTGTTTCTCCTTAAGCAAAAAGTTAAGAGGAAATTAGATTCTTGAAAATAAAGTTATTGGATTGTTTTCTTGATTCCAAGATAGCTAAACCCTTGTCTTAAACTGAGGACAATGAGAGAAAACAGCTCATGAAAGCAATTGAACATGTTTAATTCACTCACAAACTTCATCTGAAAGTTTCAGTATTGATTATTTTAAACCCAAGAACATGTTTTTAGAACAGTAATCTCAGTATGAAATATGCTTACATGGTTGCCATTGCTAGCTAAATCGGTTGATTGTTCTGGTGTCGTTCGGGGCAGTTTAAAGTATTGATTGTTCTGGTGTCGTTCGGGGCAGTTTAACGTATTGATTGTTCTGGTGTCGTTCGGGGCAGTTTAAAGTATTGATTGTTCTGGTGTCGTTCAGGGCAGTTTAACGTATTGATTGTTCTGGTGTCGTTCAGGGCAGTTTAAAGTATTGATTGTTCTGGTGTCGTTCAGGGCAGTTTAAAGTATTGATTGTTCTGGTGTCGTTCGGGGCAGTTTAAAGTATTGATTGTTCTGGTGTCGTTCGGGGCAGTTTAAAGTATTGATTGTTCTGGTGTCGTTCGGGGCAGTTTAAAGTATTGATTGTTCTGGTGTCGTTCGGGGCAGTTTAAAGTATTGATTGTTCTGGTGTCGTTCGGGGCAGTTTAAAGTATTGATTGTTCTGGTGTCGTTCGGGGCAGTTTAAAGTATTGATTGTTCTGGTGTCGTTCAGGGCAGTTTAAAGTATTGATTGTTCTGGTGCTGTTCGGGGCAGTTTAAAGTATTGATTGTTCTGGTGTCGTTCGGGGCAGTTTAAAGTATTGATTGTTCTGGTGTCGTTCGGGGCAGTTTAACGTATTGATTGTTCTGGTGTCGTTCAGGGCAGTTTAAAGTATTGATTGTTGTCGTTCAGGGCAGTTTAAAGTATTGGTTGTTCTGGTGCTGTTCGGGGCAGTTTAAAGTATTGATTGCTGTTCGGGGGCAGTTTAACTGATTGTTGTCGTTCAGGGCAGTTTAAAGTATTGATTGTTCTGGTGTCGTTCGGGGCAGTTTAAAGTATTGATTGTTCTGGTGTCGTTCAGGGCAGTTTAAAGTATTGATTGTTGTCGTTCAGGGCAGTTTAAAGTATTGATTGTTCTGGTGCTGTTCGGGGCAGTTTAAAGTATTGATTGTTCTGGTGTCGTTCGGGGCAGTTTAAAGTATTGATTGTTCTGGTGTCGTTCGGGGCAGTTTAAAGTATTGATTGTTCTGGTGTCGTTCGGGGCAGTTTAAAGTATTGATTGTTCTGGTGTCGTTCGGGGCAGTTTAACGTATTGATTGTTCTGGTGTCGTTCGGGGCAGTTTAAAGTATTGATTGTTCTGGTGCGTTCGGGGCAGTTTAAAGTATTGATTGTTCTGGTGCTGTTCGGGGCAGTTTAAAGTATTGATTGTTCTGGTGTCGTTCGGGGCAGTTTAACGTATTGATTGTTCTGGTGTCGTTCGGGGCAGTTTAAAGTATTGATTGTTCTGGTGCTGTTCGGGGCAGTTTAAAGTATTGATTGTTCTGGTGTCGTTCGGGGCAGTTTAAAGTATTGATTGTTCTGGTGCTGTTCGGGGCAGTTTAAAGTATTGATTGTTCTGGTGTCGTTCAGGGCAGTTTAAAGTATTGGTTGTTCTGGTGCTGTTCGGGGCAGTTTAAAGTATTGATTGTTCTGGTGTCGTTCGGGGCAGTTTAACATATTGATTGTTCTGGTGCTGTTCGGGGCAGTTTAACGTATTGATTGTTCTGGTGTCGTTCGGGGCAGTTTAAAGTATTGATTGTTCTGGTGTCGTTCGGGGCAGTTTAAAGTATTGATTGTTCTGGTGCTGTTCGGGGTAGTTTAAAGTATTTATTGTTCTGGTGTCGTTCGGGGGCAGATTAACGTATTGATTGTTCTGGTGTCGTTCGGGGCAGTTTAAAGTATTGATTGTTCTGGTGCTGTTCGGGGTAGTTTAAAGTATTGATTGTTGTCGTTCGGGGCAGTTTAACGTATTGATTGTTCTGGTGTCGTTCGGGGCAGTTTAAAGTATTGATTGTTCTGGTGCTGTTCGGGGTAGTTTAAAGTATTGATTGTTGTCGTTCGGGGCAGTTTAACGTATTGATTGTTCTGGTGTCGTTCAGGGCAGTTTAAAGTATTGATTGTTCTGGTGCTGTTCGTTTAACGTATTGATTGTTCTGGTGCTGTTCGGGGCAGTTTAACGTATTGATTGTTCTGGTGTCTGTTCGGGGCAGTTTAAAGTATTGATTGTTCTGGTGTCGTTCGGGGCAGTTTAAAGTATTGATTGTTCTGGTGTCGTTCGGGGCAGTTTAAAGTATTGATTGTTCTGGTGCTGTTCGGGGCAGTTTAAAGTATTGATTGTTCTGGTGTCGTTCAGGGCAGTTTAAAGTATTGATTGTTCTGGTGTCGAAGCTTTTGAGGGGCAGTTTAAAGTATTGATTGTTCTGGTGTTATTTCGTTTTATTTTATTTATTTATATTTATTTAACTAGGCACGCAGTTTAAATTATTGATTGTTCTGCTGTTCAGGAGCAGAACGACAGCTCTGGGATTTGATCCTGCTTTGATTTGATCCTGCAACCTTTTCGGTTACAAGTCCAATGCTCTAACCACCATTATTCTACAATATATATATTTTTAAAAGTAAAAATAAGGAAAACTCCTTGAATGAGTAGGTGTGTCCAAACTTTTGACTGGTACTGTATATACTGTGTAATATGTGTGTATTTATGTTGTATAGTGCAGGGCACATTTGGAAAAGAAACCTAGGTCTCAATATGTCTTCCCAGTTAAACATTTAAATATAAATATACTTATTTTGACCAGGGTCTGGTCTAAGGTAGTGCATTATATAGGGAATAGGGTGCCATTTGGGATATAGACCTCAGATTAATTCCTGGATTAGGAGGAGCTCAGATTGCTACAGCATTTCAGCAGAACTCTTTTTGCGTCATGTGGATAGCTAGACTCTGATGTCTTAATTAACACTCTCTCAGCCTCCACACACGTGCACACACGCACACACGCACACACACACACACACACACACACACACACACACACACACACACACACACACACACACACACACACACACACACACACACACACACACACACACACACACACACACACACACACACACACACACACACACACACACACACACACACACACACACACACACACACACACACACACACACACACACACATCCCCCCATTACACCTTCCACTGGGGTACAAATCAGCACCATCTGCATATAAAACACTTCTATAGTTTCTGATGAGAGACAGACAGGTTGGAGTTGACAGACAGTCTTCTTTCTGGACTCTACAGAGCAGGTGTAAGGGGGAGTTAGGCGAGTTAGTGTGAGTTAACGGGAGTTAGTGAGAATTAATTGGAGCTAGTGCAGATTAGTTAGCGGGAGTTAGCGGCTCTGACCTGGTTTCTCTGGCCCCACACTGCGTCAGCATACCGCTCTGCCCTGTGAAGTCGTCTCTCTAGGTCTCTCAGCTAGGACGCTCTGCCTCTGTGATCCTCGTCTCTCCGGCTCCGCGCCACCCACGCCATCTGACACTCTTATCCAGAAGAAGGAAGGGGAATGAGAGGAGCAGCTGGAGCCCACCCTCTCATCTCTCCTCTCCTCTCCTCTGCTCTCCTCTCATCTCTCCTCTCCTCTGCTCTCCTCTCATCTCCTCTCCTCTGCTCTCCTCTCATCTCCTCTCCTTTTCTTTCCTTTCCTTTCCTTTCTCATCTTTCCTTTCCTTTCCTCTTTCCTTTCTCCTCTCCTCTCCTCTCCTCTCCTCTCCTCTCCTCTCCTCTCCTCTCCTCTCCTCTCCTCTGCTCTCCTCTCCTCTGCTCTCCTCTCATCTTCTCCTCTCCTTCCTTTCCCTTTCTTCCTTTCCTTTCCTTTCCTTTCCTTTCCTTTCCTTTCCTTTCCTTTCCTTTCCTTTCCTTTCCTCTCCTCTCCTCTCCTCTCCTCTCCTCTCCTCTCCTCTCCTCTCCTCTCCTCACCTCACCTCACCTCACCTCACCTCAGGAGCCCTGTATTGGTACTGTAGACCTCAGCCTCAGTTTCCCCACATGAGTTAATGTAGCACTTTATACAATCTGGCATATTCAGCCTTGCTTGTGTCCTGACTGAACCCTCCCTCCCCCTTACCCCCCTCCCTCCCCCTATCTGGTGTATGTGACAATAAAACATTATTATTGTTTTTTTATACACATGCACTCTTTATAATCGACCCCCTCTTTCCGTCTATCACCTTCTATAAATGGGAATGTACGAATGGATCGGCAGTGTTTGGTGTGGAAGGAAGGCCTCCTCAACAACTGATCTAACCTAGCCATGTAGAAGTGTTCACTAGAGGAAGGCCTCCTCAGCAACTGATCTAACCTAGCCATGTAGAAGTGTTCGCTAGAGGAAGGCCTCCTCAACAACTGATCTAACCTAGCCATGTAGAAGTGTTCACTAGAGGAAGGCCTCCTCAACAACTGATCTAACCTAGCCATGTAGAAGTGTTCACTAGAGGAAGGCCTCCTCAACAACTGATCTAACCTAGCCATGTAGAAGTGTTCACTAGAGGAAGGCCTCCTCAGCAACTGATCTAACCTAGCCACGTAGAAGTGTTCGCTAGAGGAAGGCCTCCTCAACAACTGATCTAACCTAGCCATGTAGAAGTGTTCGCTAGAGGAAGGCCTCCTCAACAACTGATCTAACCTAGCCACGTAGAAGTGTTCGCTAGAGGAAGGCCTCCTCAACAACTGATCTAACATAGCCACGTAGAAGTGTTCGCTAGAGGAAGGCCTCCTCAACAACTGATCTAACCTAGCCATGTAGAAGTGTTCGCTAGAGGAAGGCCTCCTCAACAACTGATCTAACATAGCCACGTAGAAGTGTTCGCTAGAGGAAGGCCTCCTCAGCAACTGATCTAACCAAGCCATCTAGAAGTGTTCGCTAGAGGAAGGGGGAGTGTCCTTCGTTAGTGGGGAGACCGGGCTTCTCAGTCTACACACCTGCAGTTTTCAACGCCAAATCATCCTCCAAGGCTGAGGAGTGAGAGAGAAATGAAGTCTGTTAAATAAGTGGACCTTCATGTCTATAAGAATGTTACTTCCTCACCATGACCCTTGGGGTGTTTTCCTCGTCTTTCTATTCTGATCTGTAGTCAGGCATGTAGCTACGGTAGATAGCAGATAATGATCTGTAGTCAGGCGTGTAGCTACGGTAGATAGCAGATAATGATCTGTAGTCAGGCGTGTAGCTACGGTAGATAGCAGATAATGATCTGTAGTCAGGCGTGTAGCTACGGTAGATAGCAGATAATGATCTGTAGTCAGGCATGTAGCTACGGTAGATAGCAGATAATGATCTGTAGTCAGGCATGTAGCTACGGTAGATAGCAGATAATGATCTGTAGTCAGGCATGTAGCTACGGTAGATAGCAGATAATGATCTGTAGTCAGGCATGTAGCTACGGTAGATAGCAGATAATGATCTGTAGTCAGGCGTGTAGCTACGGTAGATAGCAGATAATACAGAGAGCATTGTAGACAGGGCACCCGTCTGTTTGTGCCCTCATGCCACTCCTTTTCATGCCAAACATGAAGAAATCTGAAACATACCGATACCCAGGATAGCAGCATTGTGAGTGGATGACATGTCTGTCTGTCTGTCCCTCCCTCTCAGCGGTTCAGTCCTGTGAAGGAACTGGCTCCTCCTGTAGGTATGTACAATGACCCGCGCTGTGCTCTGGAGATCCTCAAGAAGACCACTGGAATGCAGAGAAATCCCTTTGGTCTGACTGCTGTTCGGTTCCTCCCTGACAGCCGGAAACAGTCCACTCCAGGTGTGTGTGTGTGTGTGTGTGTGTCTGTGTGTGTCTGTGTGTGTTTGTGTGTCTGTGTGTGTTTGTGTTTGTGTATAATATATATCCACAACACACTCTGTCTCCCCCACACCTCTCAAACACTCCCCGTTACTCACATTGCTGACCCAGTGTGTGTTTATGTACTTAACGGCCGGGCAGATGTTTTATGGCTGATACACGGTGGCAGTACATCATCTGGAAATACTGCCATTTGACAAGTGCATAAATGCCCAGCATAGATAGATGGCTGAAGGTAGTTTCAGTGATGACTGAAACGTCAGTCCGTGTGAAGTAGAGCTTTTATGTATTGTAGTGTTAGTGTGTGTACAGGGAGAGATTTAATGTATCAAGGTAGGATGCTGGGTAATCAAACAGTCATTCCCCCACATTTATCCATTTACTGCCTCTCTCTTACACACACATCAACACAGTCCCCACCCCCGCCTGTGTTAATGCTCTGCTCCCACCTCAGGTCCTGGTGCTTATAATATGTTTGAATATGGCCTGGCCCAGGACAGCATAAAAAAGGCTTACCTAGAGAGTACCAGGAAGGGAGGCTTCGGCTCGACAGCCCAACGCAGTCTCGTGTTCCACAAAAATGAAGAGGTCCCTGGGCCTGGCCAGTACAAGGTAGGACTTGCTCTCAGCACTGCTAGAAAGACAAGCCCATGATCTGATCTGTAGTGTGGTAGAACCATGGGGATTATTACAGAGCTCAGCAAAAACTCTCATCTCCCGTGTGTGTGTGTGTGTGTGTGTGTGTGTGTGTGTGTGTGTGTGTGTGTGTGTGTGTGTGTGTGTGTGTCTGTGCGTGTGTCTGTGTGCTGTGTGTGTGTGTGTGTGTGTGTGTGTGTGTGTGTGTGTGTGTGTGTGTGTGCGTGTGCGTGTGCGTGTGCGTGTGCGTGTGTGTGTGTGTCTAGGTGGAGAAGAAGACAGAGGAGCTGTACAAGAAGCAGCACACAGCAGCATTCAAGTCGGCCACAGAACGACTGGCCATATCCCTGGTGGCTAAAGTAAGACTATTGGGCATTGATTCATCACACACACACACACACACACACAACACCAGCACGGACTCAGCATGCATGCTGTGATACAGCTGTTTAGAACAGGCATCAAGGCAGCATGTGAACTAAGGAGAGTATCAACAACATACAGTCTGAAAGCTTTCACAATAGATACTCCACCTGCCCTCAGAACGGCATTCTCTAGTCTGCAAGGAAGTATCAATTATAAATGGCCAACCTGTAAACACACACACACACACACACACACACACACACACACACACACACACACACACACACACACACACACACACACACACACACACACACACACACACACACACACACACACACACACACACACACACACACATTGTCAGAGAACATCCGTGATTATTAATGAGACTGGTTATTTTTCCTGTTTACCATTTCTGTCCCCCTGCTGTTTTCTCCCACACACACACACACACACACACACACACACACACACACACACACACACACACACACACACACACATTCGCTGAAAGGCTGAGGCTCTGTGCTGCTGTCAGTGTGTGTGCGTGTATGTGTGCAGCAGTTCAGTGGGAGTAATACGCCTGGGTTTAAGCTGTCCTCTCTAAATAGTGCATCTCAGCTGGCAGCATTTGTCCCAGGTTGTCCTGAAGCTCAGCCAGAGCACGCTACTCCCTCTGTCAACACTTATTATTATTCCACGCACAACACCGTCCTCACCCCCCCCCCCATATTGATCAATTCCGGACCATCATAAAACTAGACGTGTAATTCATTTCTCTCCCAGCAAGTTGCTTCTCTTATTAATCACCTTTAACAGCTGTATGTTGTGTCTCAAATGACACCCTTTTCCCTGTGTAGTGCACTACTTTTAGACCAGAACCCTATGGCACCCTATTCCCTGTGTAGTGCACTATGGCACCCTATTCCCTGTGTAGTGCACTACTTTAGACCAGAACCCTATGGCACCCTATTCCCTGTGTAGTGCACTATTTTAGACCAGTGCACTATGGCACCCTATTCCCTGTGTAGTGCACTATGGCACCCTATTCCCTGTGTAGTGCACTACTTTTGACCAGACACTAGGATGCTACTTGTGATGCCTTCATTAACATAGCAGCCTTACTGGGGGTGCTAATGGTACTGAAGTGCACTGACAGGGGCAGAGTGTTTTGGGGCCGTTTGTAGTTTGATAGGAACGCTTGTCATGTAGTTTGGTGGGTTTCTAGGCCGAGACAAGAGTCAGAAGTAGGCATATCATCACAAAGCCAAAATCTAAGATGTACAGAACTGGATCCAATACTATTTGAAAACTTTTCAAATACTTTGAACATTTTCCAGCTTCTCTGGAGTGCTACATGGGCGGGGTTTCCTTTTTGGGACAATTCAATTGTTAATTAAGCCATGCAAGCTCAATAAAGCACATATAAAGAATTTTAAATAATTTCAAATAGTATTTGAACCCAAGGTCTTAAGCTGTGTGGGTGAATAATATGAAGGAAGGCGTGTCAGTCAGGGGCATTTTGAGCTTGGTCAATTGGTGAATGGTGGAAGGTGAACCATACCCATACTAACAAAGACCCTGTTTGACAGAACAGCATTTACTGTGATATGAGTCTTATACAAATGTGCAATAAAATTAATTTTGGCTACAGATGCAGATGGATAGAAACGCTCAAAGGCATTATGACCACAGTGGCGGTCAGTGCCGTTTATTAAGAGGAGGGAGTACGATTTTACATTTTTTTTTGAGCATGGCCCTATTTCTATTACAGCATAATGGATGACTGTCATTCATATTCCATTCACCCAGTTCAATGTAACAGCGATAGGTTTAGGCGACTATAATTTTCCCAATACTATTATGAGGTTGCTACAACCTAGCCTACGAATGAAAGTTTACAACGTATGTACACACAGGTGGAGAGACAAATTTGAGGTGACAGACAGTGACATTCAATACCACCTTGCACACTCTTGCCTGCATCTAGCTGATCTAGGGTGTAATCAATAGTCCTATTAATTCAATATGAATAGTTTCTATTGGACAAATTCAGGTATGTTTATCCCCGTTTTGTTTTGTTTGTTTCCATTTAAGAAACGTTTTTCAACAGAATCAGTGGGATGAATACACCCCTGATCACACGTAAACACAGTTCACTCTCATAACAGCCACGTTGTATTCCTTCTCTTCCCTTCGCTTGTGGACTTGAAGACTGATGTGTACAACACATCAGTTGTATGTGGCCAGGCGAAAAAACCACTACAAACAGCCTACATCGTTGTCACCATATTAGCTAAACTAACTTCATATTCAGCATAGCTAATAGTAAACCCGCTACAATCATGCACTAATGTTAGTGTGCAGTCAGTAAGCAGTTACATCGGCGGGCCCCACGGCAATGAATTAGTAATACCAAAAACTTACCTTGACTTGGAAGAATTACAGGGTTGTGTTGGAAAGTCATAGCCAGCTAGCTAACATAGCATCCCTCTGTTATAGCCAGCTAGTTAACATAGCATCCCTCTGTTATAGCCAGCTAGCTAACATAGCATCCCTCTGTTATAGCCAGCTAGCTAACATAGCATCCCTCTGTTATAGCCAGCTAGCTAACATAGCATCCCTCTGTTATAGCCAGCAAGCTAACATAGCATCCCTCTGTTATAGCCAGCTAGCTAACATAGCATCCCTCTATTATAGCTTAGCTTAGCAACCCCTTGTTATAGACAGCAGCTAACATAGCATCCCTCTGTTATAGCCACCTAGCTAACATAGCAACCCCTTGTTATAGCCAGCTAGCTAACATAGCATCCCTCTGTTTGAGCAGGGTGTTTCAGTAGACTAAACTAGATAGCTGCAATTGCTAGCTAAGTAAGTGAAACTGAAAGTGAAAAAATGACAATCTCTCTATTTCTCTGTTGCTTCTTCAAATCAAATCAAATCAAATTTATTTATATAGCTTCTGCTTATCTCAAAGTGCTGTTCTTCTTCATTTTAGAAGAAATTAATTAGTTCAAAACTGTTCAACTATTGTCTTTCTCTCTCTTTGAGTCAACTACTCACCACATTTTATACACTACAGTGTTAGCTAGCTAGTACTAGATTAATTCTCTGATCCTTTGATTGGGTGGAAAACATGTCAGTCATGCTGCAGTAACTCTTATAGGCTGGAGGACATCCTCTGGAAGTTGTGATAATTACTGTGTAAGTCTATGGAAGGGGGTGAGAACCATGAGCCTCCTAGGTTTTGTTTTGAAGTCAATGTACCCAGAGGAGGACCGAAGCTAGCTGTCCTCCGGCTACACCATGGTGCTACTCTACAGTTATTTGGTGACATATGATTATATTTAGTATAGTTGGTAGAGCATGGCGCTTGTAACGCCAGGGTAGTGGGTTCGATTCCCGGGACCACCCATACGTAGAATGTATGCACACATGACTGTAAGTCGCTTTGGATAAAAGCGTCTGCTAAATGGCATATATTATATTATTATTATTATTATATTATTATATATTATATTAGTATAGTTTTATCTAAAAATGATAACTTTTTAAATGTTATACAATTACATTTTTTATTAAATTCACCGAGGAGGATTGTCCTCCCCTTGCTTGTCTGAGGAGCCTCTACGATATGACTAGGGTCAGTTGTTTTGATTGTTTGATGTCTTTATTCAGAAGATGAGTTGTCATTTAGGGACAGTTGTTTGGGTTGCTTTTGTTGAGCTTTTTCTTTGACCGGTGTTTCCAGCATTATCCACTAGGTTTGCTGCAGGTAAGAAATAGTAAGAAATGTTCTTTAATTGACACAAGCTGTCTCCAATCAGTCAATCTATCTATCAATCAATGTCTGGTTGTACGCGAGTTTTTCAAGAGTGACATTCATTTTGACAGGTCGTTGCAAAAGTTATATACAGTGGATTCTGAAAAGTATTCAGACCCCTTCACTTTTTCCATATTTTGTTACATTACAGCCTTATTCTTAAATGTATAAAAATCTACACACAGCACCCCATAATGACAAAGCAAAAATGTTTTTTGTTTGTTGAAATATCACATTTACATACATTTTCAGAACCTTTACTCAGTACTATGTAATAACACCTTAATAACACCAGCGATTACAGCCTCGAGTCTTCTTGGGTATGATGTCTCTCCAGAGACGTTCAATCAGGTTCAAGTCCGGGCTCTGAGGTCCTGAGCGCTCTGGAGCAGGTTTTAATCAAGATCTCTCTATACTTTGCTCCGTTCATCTTTTCCTCGATCCGGACTAGTCTCCCAGTCCCTGTCGCTGAAAAACATCCCACAGCATGATGCTGCCTCCACCATGCTTCACCGTCGGGATGGTGCCAGGTTTCCTCCAGATGTGATGCTTGGCATTCAGGCCAAAAGTTCTATCTTGGTTTCATTAGACAAAATAATCTTGTTTCTCATGATCTGAGAGTCCCTTAGGTGCTTTTTGGCAAAGTCCAGACTGTCTTGTGCCTTTTACTGATGAGTGGCTTCCACCTGGCCACTCTGCCATAAAGGCCTGATTGGTGGAGTGCTGCAGAGATGGTTGTCCTTCTGGAAGGTTCTCCCATCTCCACAGAGGAACTCTGGAGCTCTGTCAGAGTCACCATCGGATTCTTGGTCACCTCCCTGACCAAGGCCCTTGTCCCCTGATTGCTCAGTTTGGCCGGGCGGCCAGCTCTAGGAAGAGGTTTGGTGGTTCAAAACTTATTCCATTTAAGAATGATAGGGCCACTGTGTTCTTGGGGCCTTCAATAGGGACCTTGGGTACCCAGATCTGTGCTTCGACACAATCCTGTCTTAGAGCTCTACAGACAATTCCTTCGACCTCATGGCTTGTTTTTTTGCTCAGAGGTGCACTGTCAACGGTGGGACCTTATATAGACAGGTGTGTACCTTTCCAAATCATGTCCAATCAGTTGAATTTACCACAGGTGGACACCAATCAAGTTATAGAGACATCTCAAGGATGATCAATGGAAATAGGATGCACCTGAGATCAATTTCAATTCTCATAGCAAATGGTCTGAATACTTATGTAGATAAGGTGGTTATTTCATTCTTTTAAATCTTTACAAAATTAGCTGAAATTTAAAAAAAAATCTGCTTTTGATTTGTCATTGTGGAGTATTGTTTGAAGATTGAGGAAAGCATTTGAATTTAATCCATTTTAGAATAAGGCTGTAACGTAACAAGATCTGTAAAAAGTGAAGGGGTCTGAATACTTTCAGATTGCACTGTGTTTTGGTATTTTAGTAGTAAATCTCTTTCCCCCTAGCAGTTAAACTCTACTATTGAAATCGTGATGTAGAGGCACCTTGAGAAGGTTCCTTTACGTCTTCTCAAGTGAGGAGTACGGTATGGAATCCACTCCCTTCTAGATGTGCTGGGTGGTAAACACCTCAAGGAAGGAGTACGGTATGAAATCCACTCCCTTCTAGATGTGCTGGGTGGTACATCTCAGGTGAGGAGTACGGTATGAAATCCACTCCCTTCTAGATGTGCTGGGTGGTACCACCTCAAGGAAGGAGTACGGTATGAAATCCACTCCCTTCTAGATGTGCTGGGTGGTACCACCTCAAGGAAGGAGTACGGTATGAAATCCACTCTCTTCTAGATGTGCTGGGTGGTAAACACCTCAAGGAAGGAGTACGGTATGAAATCCACTCTCTTCTAGATGTGCTGGGTGGTAAACACCTCAAGGAAGGAGTACGGTATGA
>NC_068434.1:12078190-12080690 GCF_023373465.1 Oncorhynchus keta | reverse complement strand
AGAGAGAGAGAGAGAGAGTATGAGAGAGAGTGGGTATTAGAGAGAGAGAGAGAGGGTATGAGAGAGAGTGGGTATTAGAGAGAGAGAGAGTGGGTATTAGAGAGAGAGAGAGAGAGAGAGAGTGGGTATGAGAGAGAGTGGGTATTAGAGAGAGAGTGGGTATGAGAGAGAGAGAGAGTGGGTATGAGAGAGAGAGAGAGAGAGAGAGAGAGAGAGAGAGAGAGAGAGAGAGAGAGAGTGGGTATGAGAGAGAGTTAACATAAAAATTATGGTGGAAAATAAGTATTTAGAAAACGTTTGACGTCTGTCATTGCCAACAAAGGGTATATAACAAAGTATTGAGATACACTTTTGTTATTGACCAAATATTTATTTTCCACCGTAATTTGCAAATAAATTAATTAAAAATCCTACAATGGGATTTTCTGTATTTTTTTTCTCATTTTGTCTGTCATAGTTGAAGTGTACCTATGATGAAAATTACAGGCCTCTCATCTTTTTAAGTAGGAGAACTTGCACAATTGTTGGCTGACTAAATATCTTTTGCCCCACTGTATATATATATATACATTTTTTAAATATATATATATATATATAATATGACATTTGTAATGTCTTTATTGTTTTGAAATTTCGGTATGTGTAATGTTTACTGTTAATATTTATTGTTTATTTGACTTTTGTATATTATCTACCTCACCTGCTTTGGCAATGTTAACACATGTTTACCATGCCC
Organism: Oncorhynchus keta; assembly: GCF_023373465.1. Taxonomy (NCBI): domain Eukaryota; kingdom Metazoa; phylum Chordata; class Actinopteri; order Salmoniformes; family Salmonidae; genus Oncorhynchus; species Oncorhynchus keta. The sequence continues at coordinate 12,079,954 of NC_068434.1, read as the reverse complement.
ATAAAGCCCCTTGAATTGAATTGAGAAAGAGAGGGTATTAGAGAGAGAGAGAGAGAGAGAGAGAGAGATTGTGTGCATGTTTGCTTACTCTACAGTATGTGTTTCCCAATGTGTGTGTGAGTGTGTGTGTGTGTGTGTGTGTGTGTGAGTGTGTGTGAGTGTGTGTGTGTGTGTGTGTGTGTGTGTGTGTGTGTGTGTGTGTGTGTGTGTGTGTGTGTGTGTGTGTGTGTGTGTGTGTGTGTGTGTGTGTGTGTGTGTGTGTGTGTGTGTGAAGTATTCAACTTGTAAAACAAAAGCAACACGCTGCCTACATGCTGCCAGTGCTCGAGGCAACAGTTCGTCCTGAGAGGCACCTGCGTCCATCTCAGCATGCTTACCTTAGGGACAATTCCTTGTCCTTTAGACAGAATGCACCCGTTTCTCCATCTGGAAGTTTCATTCAAATCGTGCACGGGGGGGGGGGTAACATTTTTCAACAACCTGAAACAGCTTTTTTTCTGCAGTCTAGAGTCATTATCATTGTATATGTACAGTGGGGCAAAAAAGTATTTAGTCAGCCATCAATTGTGCAAGTTCTCCCACTTAAAAAGATGAGAGAGGCCTGTAATTTTCATCATAGCTACACTTCAACTATGTATATTGTTCGAAATATGTTATCTAAGCATACTTCTTTACCTGTTCTATTGTCATTTGAATTAATGAAGCACGTTGATTCTTTAATAACATGTTCCCTACCTTAGAAATAGTACAACTGTCACACTGTTATATGGTATTATAACCCAATAATGAAATACGTTGGAGTATTTTCTAAAGTCTGTCAACCTTGTCAGCAGACAGCTGAGATAGTTAGACAAGCTACTCTAGCTTGAAATGGCTTGGTAGCTAGTTAGGAAGTTGAGAGACTGGGAACCTATCTAGCTGACTAGCTAATGCCAACTTCATAACACTGCTTGGTGGCTAGTATTACAGAGAAACAACAAAATATGTTTGAAAACTAAATTATTATGATAAAGCTTAAAATGAAGTTTAGTAATTCATTTAAAGGAGCAATATGCGGAAATAGCTCCGCCATTTCGTGGTTGCTAAAATTCTATTAGTTTCCCTAATTTCAGTTCATGTGACAAAACAAGCAATGTAGAGATTCATTGTACCATCTAAACCGCTGTGAAATGTTTTTTCCAGCACCGAAAATGTAGTATTTTCAGCTGTTTGAAGCTGAAACCGGAAGTAAAAGATGCAAAAACAAAACTTAAGAACGGGAAGAATAGAAATAGCGCACATAGAACAGATCTACTGCTTCTTAGACTTGCTTTCAATGAGAATGACAGATCTATAACTCACATTTCTATGTGAATTTGGTCATGTTGCCCACAAACGGATGTGAGAGTTTGGTCATGCAGAGGTTCCTGGGGTTAATGTATGTACAGTATACTGACTATCGGGAGGAACTATTTACACGGTTTGCAAGACCGAAGAAGGCTGTCTGAAAGAATGGAAAGAGGCTATAGATTATGCTGTCAGTTGTCATATGCCTGACGGTGATTAGAAAACCCATGAGAGGGTTTCATGTGGCGTGAGAAGTGGGCTGCCTTAGGCATCCTTCCGCTGCTATTTTAGTCTATCGAGTTCAACTCAATTTCTTCTCACTTTCATAAAAGAGGTAGGATGTTGTAAGATGAAAGCGACGCGGGGACAGTTGAGTCCTACGGCTGTATTGACCAGTGTCTCTGACAGCCTCCCCTCGGTAATAAGGTTTTTATCGAG
>NC_068434.1:11633190-11695690 GCF_023373465.1 Oncorhynchus keta | reverse complement strand
AGAGATAATGGCCACCTCTCTGTAGAGATTATGTCCACCACTCTGAAGAGATAATGTCCACCTCTCTTGAAAGATAATATAATGTCCCCTATCTGGAGAGATAATGTTCACCTCTCTGGAGAGATCATGTCCACCTCTCTGTAGAGATCATGTCCACCTCTCTGTGGAGATAATGTCCACCTCTCTGGATAGATAATGTCCACCTCTCTGGAGAGATAATGTCCACCTCTGGAGAGATAACGTCCACCTCTCTGAAGAGATAATGTCCACCTCGCTGGAGAGATCATGTCCACCTTTCTGTTAAAGTCAGTTGGTCTGACCCAATCCAGGTAGGAGGGTTACCAACCTGTCTTTATTCCAGTCTGCTTCAGACTTTTGGGTTGGGACTATTACCTGCCTGTCTGTCAGTCATGGTGTTCTATATGAGATGTTTGTCTGTCTGTCATGGTGTTCTATACGAGATGTTTGTCTGTCAGTCATGGTGTTCTATACGAGATGTTTGTCTGTCAGCCATGGTGTTCTATACGAGATGTTTGTCTGTCAGCCATGGTGTTCTATATGAGATGTTTGTCTGTCAGCCATGGTGTTCTATATGAGATGTTTGTCTGTCAGTCATGGTCTTCTATATGAGATGTTTGTCTGTCAGCCATGGTGTTCTATATGAGATGTTTGTCTGTCAGCCATGGTGTTCTATTAGAGATGTTTGTCTGTCAGCCATGGTGTTCTATACGAGATGCTTGTCAGTCAGCCAAGGTGTTCTATATGAGATGTTTGTCTGTCAGCCATGGTGTTCTATACGAGATGCTTGTCTGTCAGTCATGGTGTTCTATATGAGATGTTTGTCTGTCAGCCATGGTGTTCTATATGAGATGTTTGTCTGTCAGCCATGGTGTTCTATATGAGATGTTTGTCTGTCAGCCATGGTGTTCTATATAGATGTTTGTCTGTCAGTCATTGTTCTATACGAGATGTTTGTCTGTCAGCCATGGTGTTCTATATGAGATGTTTGTCTGTCAGCCAGTCAGCTATATGAGATGTTTGTCTGTCAGTCATGGTGTTCTATACGAGATGTTTGTCTGTCAGCCATGGTGTTCTATATGAGATGTTTGTCTGTCAGTCATGGTGTTCTATACGAGATGTTTGTCTGTCAGTCATGGTGTTCTATACGAGATGTTTGTCTGTCAGTCATGGTGTTCTATATGAGATGTTTGTCTGTCAGCCATGGTGTTCTATATGAGATGTTTGTCTGTCAGTCATGGTGTTCTATATGAGATGTTTGTCTGTCAGCCATGGTGTTCTATACAAGATGTTTGTCTGTCAGCCATGGTGTTCTATATGAGATGTTTGTCTGTCAGCCATGGTGTTCTATATGAGATGTTTGTCTGTCAGCCATGGTGTTCTATTAGAGATGTTTGTCTGTCAGTCATGGTCTTCTATATGAGATGTTTGTCTGTCAGCCATGGTGTTCTATATGAGATGTTTGTCTGTCAGCCATGGTGTTCTATTAGAGATGTTTGTCTGTCAGCCATGGTGTTCTATACGAGATGCTTGTCAGTCAGCCAAGGTGTTCTATATGAGATGTTTGTCTGTCAGCCATGGTGTTCTATACGAGATGCTTGTCTGTCAGTCATGGTGTTCTATATGAGATGTTTGTCTGTCAGCCATGGTGTTCTATATGAGATGTTTGTCTGTCAGCCATGGTGTTCTATACGAGATGTTTGTCTGTCAGTCATGGTGTTCTATATGAGATGTTTGTCTGTCAGCCATGGTGTTCTATACGAGATGTTTGTCTGTCAGTCATGGTGTTCTATATGAGATGTTTGTCTGTCAGCCATGGTGTGGTATATGAGATGTTTGTCTGTCAGTCATGGTGTTCTATTAGAGATGTTTGTCTGTCAGTCATGGTGTTCTGTTAGAGATGTTTGTCTGTCAGTCATGGTGTTCTATATGAGATGTTTGTCTGTCAGCCATGGTGTTCTATTAGAGATGTTTGTCAGTCAGCCATGGTGTTCTATACGAGATGTTTGTCTGTCAGCCATGGTGTTCTATACGAGATGCTTGTCAGTCAGCCAGTCAGCCATACGAGATGTTTGTCTGTCAGTCATGGTGTTCTATTAGAGATGTTTGTCTGTCAGTCATGGTGTTCTGTTAGAGATGTTTGTCTGTCAGTCATGGTGTTCTATATGAGATGTTTGTCTGTCAGCCATGGTGTTCTATTAGAGATGTTTGTCTGTCAGTCATGGTGTTCTATACGAGATGTTTGTCTGTCAGTCATGGTGTTCTATATGAGATGTTTGTCTGTCAGTCATGGTGTGGTATATGAGATGTTTGTCTGTCAGTCATGGTGTTCTATATGAGATGTTTGTCTGTCAGCCATGGTGTTCTATATGAGATGTTTGTCTGTCAGTCATGGTGTTCTATATGAGATGTTTGTCTGTCAGTCATGGTGTTCTATATGAGATGTTTGTCTGTCAGCCATGGTGTTCTATATGAGATGTTTGTCTGTCAGTCATGGTGTGGTATATGAGATGTTTGTCTGTCAGTCATGGTGTTCTATATGAGATGTTTGTCTGTCAGTCATGGTGTTCTATATGAGATGTTTGTCTGTCAGTCATGGTGTTCTATATGAGATGTTTGTCTGTCTGTCATGGTGTTCTATATGAGATGTTTGTCTGTCAGTCATGGTGTGGTATATGAGATGTTTGTCTGTCTGTCATGGTGTGCTATATGAGATGCTTGTCTGTCAGTCATGGTGTGGTATATGAGATGTTTGTCTGTCAGTCATGGTGTTCTATATGAGATGTTTGTCTGTCAGTCATGGTGTTCTATATGAGATGTTTGTCTGTCAGTCATGGTGTCCTATACGAGATGTTTGTCTGTCTGTCATGGTGTTCTATATGAGATGTTTGTCTGTCTGTCATGGTGTTCTATACGAGATGTTTGTCTGTCAGCCATGGTGTGGTATATGAGATGTTTGTCTGTCAGTCATGGTGTTCTATATGAGATGTTTGTCTGTCAGTCATGGTGTGGTATATGAGATGTTTGTCTGTCAGTCATGGTGTGCTATATGAGATGCTTGTCTGTCAGTCATGGTGTCCTATACGAGATGTTTGTCTGTCTGTCATGGTGTTCTATATGAGATGTTTGTCTGTCAGCCATGGTGTGGTATATGAGATGTTTGTCTGTCAGTCATGGTGTGTTATATGAGATGTTTGTCTGTCAGTCATGGTGTTCTATATGAGATGTTTGTCTGTCAGTCATGGTGTGGTATATGAGATGTTTGTCTGTCTGTCATGGTGTTCTATATGAGATGTTTGTCTGTCAGTCATGGTGTTCTATATGAGATGTTTGTCTGTCTGTCATGGTGTGGTATATGAGATGTTTGTCTGTCAGTCATGGTGTGCTATATGAGATGCTTGTCTGTCAGTCATGGTGTCCTATACGAGATGTTTGTCTGTCTGTCATGGTGTTCTATATGAGATGTTTGTCTGTCAGTCATGGTGTTCTATATGAGATGTTTGTCTGTCTGTCATGGTGTTCTATATGAGATGTTTGTCTGTCATGGTGTTCTATATGAGATGTTTGTCTGTCAGTCATGGTGTGCTATATGAGATGCTTGTCTGTCAGTCATGGTGTCCTATACGAGATGTTTGTCTGTCTGTCATGGTGTTCTATTAGAGATGTTTGTCTGTCAGTCATGATGTTCTGTTAGAGATGTTTGTCTGTCAGTCATGGTGTTCTATATGAGATGTTTGTCTGTCAGCCATGGTGTTCTATTAGAGATATTTGTCAGTCAGCCATGGTGTTCTATACGAGATGTTTGTCTGTCAGCCATGGTGTTCTATACGAGATGCTTGTCAGTCAGCCAGTCAGCCATACGAGATGTTTGTCTGTCAGTCATGGTGTTCTATTAGAGATGTTTGTCTGTCAGTCATGGTGTTCTGTTAGAGATGTTTGTCTGTCAGTCATGGTGTTCTATATGAGATGTTTGTCTGTCAGTCATGGTGTTCTATATGAGATGTTTGTCTGTCTGTCATGGTGTTCTATATGAGATGTTTGTCTGTCAGTCATGGTGTGGTATATGAGATGTTTGTCTGTCTGTCATGGTGTGCTATATGAGATGCTTGTCTGTCAGTCATGGTGTGGTATATGAGATGTTTGTCTGTCAGTCATGGTGTTCTATATGAGATGTTTGTCTGTCAGTCATGGTGTGGTATATGAGATGTTTGTCTGTCTGTCATGGTGTGGTATATGATATGTTTGTCTGTCAGTCATGGTGTTCTATATGAGATGTTTGTCTGTCAGTCATGGTGTTCTATATGAGATGTTTGTCTGTCAGTCATGGTGTTCTATATGAGATGTTTGTCTGTCAGTCATGGTGTTCTATATGAGATGTTTGTCTGTCAGCCATGGTGTTCTATATGAGATGTTTGTCTGTCAGTCATGGTGTGGTATATGAGATGTTTGTCTGTCAGTCATGGTGTTCTATATGAGATGTTTGTCTGTCAGCCATGGTGTTCTATTAGAGATATTTGTCAGTCAGCCATGGTGTTCTATACGAGATGTTTGTCTGTCAGCCATGGTGTTCTATACGAGATGCTTGTCAGTCAGCCAGTCAGCCATACGAGATGTTTGTCTGTCAGTCATGGTGTTCTATTAGAGATGTTTGTCTGTCAGTCATGGTGTTCTGTTAGAGATGTTTGTCTGTCAGTCATGGTGTTCTATATGAGATGTTTGTCTGTCAGTCATGGTGTTCTATATGAGATGTTTGTCTGTCAGTCATGGTGTTCTATATGAGATGTTTGTCTGTCAGTCATGGTGTGGTATATGAGATGTTTGTCTGTCAGTCATGGTGTTCTATATGAGATGTTTGTCTGTCAGCCATGGTGTTCTATATGAGATGTTTGTCTGTCAGTCATGGTGTTCTATATGAGATGTTTGTCTGTCAGCCATGGTGTTCTATACAAGATGTTTGTCTGTCAGCCATGGTGTTCTATATGAGATGTTTGTCTGTCAGCCATGGTGTTCTATATGAGATGTTTGTCTGTCAGCCATGGTGTTCTATTAGAGATGTTTGTCTGTCAGTCATGGTCTTCTATATGAGATGTTTGTCTGTCAGCCATGGTGTTCTATATGAGATGTTTGTCTGTCAGCCATGGTGTTCTATTAGAGATGTTTGTCTGTCAGCCATGGTGTTCTATACGAGATGCTTGTCAGTCAGCCAAGGTGTTCTATATGAGATGTTTGTCTGTCAGCCATGGTGTTCTATACGAGATGCTTGTCTGTCAGTCATGGTGTTCTATATGAGATGTTTGTCTGTCAGCCATGGTGTTCTATATGAGATGTTTGTCTGTCAGCCATGGTGTTCTATACGAGATGTTTGTCTGTCAGTCATGGTGTTCTATATGAGATGTTTGTCTGTCAGCCATGGTGTTCTATACGAGATGTTTGTCTGTCAGTCATGGTGTTCTATATGAGATGTTTGTCTGTCAGCCATGGTGTGGTATATGAGATGTTTGTCTGTCAGTCATGGTGTTCTATTAGAGATGTTTGTCTGTCAGTCATGGTGTTCTGTTAGAGATGTTTGTCTGTCAGTCATGGTGTTCTATATGAGATGTTTGTCTGTCAGCCATGGTGTTCTATTAGAGATGTTTGTCAGTCAGCCATGGTGTTCTATACGAGATGTTTGTCTGTCAGCCATGGTGTTCTATACGAGATGCTTGTCAGTCAGCCAGTCAGCCATACGAGATGTTTGTCTGTCAGTCATGGTGTTCTATTAGAGATGTTTGTCTGTCAGTCATGGTGTTCTGTTAGAGATGTTTGTCTGTCAGTCATGGTGTTCTATATGAGATGTTTGTCTGTCAGCCATGGTGTTCTATTAGAGATGTTTGTCTGTCAGTCATGGTGTTCTATACGAGATGTTTGTCTGTCAGTCATGGTGTTCTATATGAGATGTTTGTCTGTCAGTCATGGTGTGGTATATGAGATGTTTGTCTGTCAGTCATGGTGTTCTATATGAGATGTTTGTCTGTCAGCCATGGTGTTCTATATGAGATGTTTGTCTGTCAGTCATGGTGTTCTATATGAGATGTTTGTCTGTCAGTCATGGTGTTCTATATGAGATGTTTGTCTGTCAGCCATGGTGTTCTATATGAGATGTTTGTCTGTCAGTCATGGTGTGCTATATGAGATGTTTGTCTGTCAGTCATGGTGTTCTATATGAGATGTTTGTCTGTCAGCCATGGTGTTCTATATGAGATGTTTGTCTGTCAGTCATGGTGTTCTATATGAGATGTTTGTCTGTCTGTCATGGTGTTCTATATGAGATGTTTGTCTGTCAGTCATGGTGTCCTATATGAGATGTTTGTCTGTCAGTCATGGTGTTCTATATGAGATGTTTGTCTGTCAGTCATGGTGTGCTATATGAGATGTTTGTCTGTCAGTCATGGTGTCCTATATGAGATGTTTGTCTGTCAGTCATGGTGTTCTATATGAGATGTTTGTCTGTCAGTCATGGTGTCCTATACGAGATGTTTGTCTGTCTGTCATGGTGTTCTATATGAGATGTTTGTCTGTCTGTCATGGTGTTCTATACGAGATGTTTGTCTGTCAGCCATGGTGTGGTATATGAGATGTTTGTCTGTCAGTCATGGTGTTCTATATGAGATGTTTGTCTGTCAGTCATGGTGTGGTATATGAGATGTTTGTCTGTCAGTCATGGTGTGCTATATGAGATGCTTGTCTGTCAGTCATGGTGTCCTATACGAGATGTTTGTCTGTCTGTCATGGTGTTCTATATGAGATGTTTGTCTGTCAGCCATGGTGTGGTATATGAGATGTTTGTCTGTCAGTCATGGTGTGTTATATGAGATGTTTGTCTGTCAGTCATGGTGTTCTATATGAGATGTTTGTCTGTCAGTCATGGTGTGGTATATGAGATGTTTGTCTGTCTGTCATGGTGTTCTATATGAGATGTTTGTCTGTCAGTCATGGTGTTCTATATGAGATGTTTGTCTGTCTGTCATGGTGTGGTATATGAGATGTTTGTCTGTCAGTCATGGTGTGCTATATGAGATGCTTGTCTGTCAGTCATGGTGTCCTATACGAGATGTTTGTCTGTCTGTCATGGTGTTCTATATGAGATGTTTGTCTGTCAGTCATGGTGTTCTATATGAGATGTTTGTCTGTCTGTCATGGTGTTCTATATGAGATGTTTGTCTGTCATGGTGTTCTATATGAGATGTTTGTCTGTCAGTCATGGTGTGCTATATGAGATGCTTGTCTGTCAGTCATGGTGTCCTATACGAGATGTTTGTCTGTCTGTCATGGTGTTCTATTAGAGATGTTTGTCTGTCAGTCATGATGTTCTGTTAGAGATGTTTGTCTGTCAGTCATGGTGTTCTATATGAGATGTTTGTCTGTCAGCCATGGTGTTCTATTAGAGATATTTGTCAGTCAGCCATGGTGTTCTATACGAGATGTTTGTCTGTCAGCCATGGTGTTCTATACGAGATGCTTGTCAGTCAGCCAGTCAGCCATACGAGATGTTTGTCTGTCAGTCATGGTGTTCTATTAGAGATGTTTGTCTGTCAGTCATGGTGTTCTGTTAGAGATGTTTGTCTGTCAGTCATGGTGTTCTATATGAGATGTTTGTCTGTCAGTCATGGTGTTCTATATGAGATGTTTGTCTGTCAGTCATGGTGTTCTATATGAGATGTTTGTCTGTCAGTCATGGTGTGGTATATGAGATGTTTGTCTGTCTGTCATGGTGTGCTATATGAGATGTTTGTCTGTCAGTCATGGTGTGGTATATGAGATGTTTGTCTGTCAGTCATGGTGTTCTATATGAGATGTTTGTCTGTCAGTCATGGTGTGGTATATGAGATGTTTGTCTGTCTGTCATGGTGTGGTATATGAGATGTTTGTCTGTCAGTCATGGTGTTCTATATGAGATGTTTGTCTGTCAGCCATGGTGTTCTATATGAGATGTTTGTCTGTCAGTCATGGTGTTCTATATGAGATGTTTGTCTGTCAGTCATGGTGTTCTATATGAGATGTTTGTCTGTCAGCCATGGTGTTCTATATGAGATGTTTGTCTGTCAGTCATGGTGTGGTATATGAGATGTTTGTCTGCCAGTCATGGTGTTCTATATGAGATGTTTGTCTGTCAGCCATGGTGTTCTATTAGAGATATTTGTCAGTCAGCCATGGTGTTCTATACGAGATGTTTGTCTGTCAGCCATGGTGTTCTATACGAGATGCTTGTCAGTCAGCCAGTCAGCCATACGAGATGTTTGTCTGTCAGTCATGGTGTTCTATTAGAGATGTTTGTCTGTCAGTCATGGTGTTCTGTTAGAGATGTTTGTCTGTCAGTCATGGTGTTCTATATGAGATGTTTGTCTGTCAGTCATGGTGTTCTATATGAGATGTTTGTCTGTCAGTCATGGTGTTCTATATGAGATGTTTGTCTGTCAGTCATGGTGTGGTATATGAGATGTTTGTCTGTCTGTCATGGTGTGCTATATGAGATGCTTGTCTGTCAGTCATGGTGTGGTATATGAGATGTTTGTCTGTCAGTCATGGTGTTCTATATGAGATGTTTGTCTGTCAGTCATGGTGTGGTATATGAGATGTTTGTCTGTCTGTCATGGTGTGGTATATGAGATGTTTGTCTGTCAGTCATGGTGTTCTATATGAGATGTTTGTCTGTCAGCCATGGTGTTCTATATGAGATGTTTGTCTGTCAGTCATGGTGTTCTATATGAGATGTTTGTCTGTCAGTCATGGTGTTCTATATGAGATGTTTGTCTGTCAGTCATGGTGTTCTATATGAGATGTTTGTCTGTCAGTCATGGTGTTCTATATGAGATGTTTGTCTGTCAGTCATGGTGTTCTATATGAGATGTTTGTCTGTCAGTCATGGTGTTCTATATGAGATGTTTGTCTGTCAGCCATGGTGTGGTATATGAGATGTTTGTCTGTCTGTCATGGTGTGCTATATGAGATGCTTGTCTGTCAGTCATGGTGTGGTATATGAGATGTTTGTCTGTCAGTCATGGTGTTCTATATGAGATGTTTGTCTGTCAGTCATGGTGTGGTATATGAGATGTTTGTCTGTCTGTCATGGTGTGGTATATGAGATGCTTGTCTGTCAGTCATGGTGTTCTATATGAGATGTTTGTCTGTCTGTCATGGTGTTCTATATGAGATGTTTGTCTGTCTGTCATGGTGTGGTATATGAGATGTTTGTCTGTCAGTCATGGTGTGCTATATGAGATGCTTGTCTGTCAGTCATGGTGTCCTATACGAGATGTTTGTCTGTCTGTCATGGTGTTCTATATGAGATGTTTGTCTGTCAGCCATGGTGTGGTATATGAGATGTTTGTCTGTCAGTCATGGTGTTCTATATGAGATGTTTGTCTGTCAGTCATGGTGTGGTATATGAGATGTTTGTCTGTCAGTCATGGTGTGCTATATGAGATGTTTGTCTGTCTGTCATGGTGTGCTATATGAGATGTTTGTCTGTCAGTCATGGTGTGGTATATGAGATGTTTGTCTGTCAGTCATGGTGTTCTATATGAGATGTTTGTCTGTCAGTCATGGTGTGGTATATGAGATGTTTGTCTGTCTGTCATGGTGTGGTATATGAGATGTTTGTCTGTCTGTCATGGTGTTCTATACGAGATGTTTGTCTGTCAGTCATGGTGTTCTATATGAGATGTTTGTCTGTCAGTCATGGTGTTCTATATGAGATGTTTGTCTGTCAGTCATGGTGTTCTATATGAGATGTTTGTCTGTCAGCCATGGTGTCCTATATGAGATGCTTGTCTGTCTGTCATGGTGTTCTATACGAGATGTTTGTCTGTCTGTCATGGTGTTCTATATGAGATGTTTGTCTGTCAGTCATGGTGTCCTATATGAGATGCTTGTCTGTCAGTCATGGTGTTCTATATGAGATGTTTGTCTGTCAGTCATGGTGTGCTATATGAGATGTTTGTCTGTCAGCCATGGTGTGGTATATGAGATGTTTGTCTGTCAGTCATGGTGTTCTATATGAGATGTTTGTCTGTCAGTCATGGTGTTATATGAGATGTTTGTCTGTCAGTCATGGTGTGCTATATGAGATGTTTGTCTGTCAGTCATGGTGTTCTATATGAGATGTTTGTCTGTCAGCCATGGTGTTCTATATGAGATGTTTGTCTGTCAGTCATGGTGTTCTATATGAGATGTTTGTCTGTCAGTCATGGTGTTCTATATGAGATGTTTGTCTGTCAGCCATGGTGTTCTATATGAGATGTTTGTCTGTCAGTCATGGTGTGGTATATGAGATGTTTGTCTGCCAGTCATGGTGTTCTATATGAGATGTTTGTCTGTCAGCCATGGTGTTCTATTAGAGATATTTGTCAGTCAGCCATGGTGTTCTATACGAGATGTTTGTCTGTCAGCCATGGTGTTCTATACGAGATGCTTGTCAGTCAGCCAGTCAGCCATACGAGATGTTTGTCTGTCAGTCATGGTGTTCTATTAGAGATGTTTGTCTGTCAGTCATGGTGTTCTGTTAGAGATGTTTGTCTGTCAGTCATGGTGTTCTATATGAGATGTTTGTCTGTCAGTCATGGTGTTCTATATGAGATGTTTGTCTGTCAGTCATGGTGTTCTATATGAGATGTTTGTCTGTCAGTCATGGTGTGGTATATGAGATGTTTGTCTGTCAGTCATGGTGTTCTATATGAGATGTTTGTCTGTCAGTCATGGTGTGCTATATGAGATGTTTGTCTGTCAGTCATGGTGTTCTATATGAGATGTTTGTCTGTCTGTCATGGTGTGGTATATGAGATGTTTGTCTGTCTGTCATGGTGTCCTATATGAGATGTTTGTCTGTCTGTCATGGTGTTCTATATGAGATGTTTGTCTGTCAGCCATGGTGTTCTATATGAGATGTTTGTCTGTCAGTCATGGTGTTCTATATGAGATGTTTGTCTGTCAGTCATGGTGTTCTATATGAGATGTTTGTCTGTCAGCCATGGTGTTCTATATGAGATGTTTGTCTGTCAGTCATGGTGTGGTATATGAGATGTTTGTCTGTCAGTCATGGTGTTCTATATGAGATGTTTGTCTGTCAGCCATGGTGTTCTATATGAGATGTTTGTCTGTCAGTCATGGTGTGGTATATGAGATGTTTGTCTGTCAGTCATGGTGTGCTATATGAGATGCTTGTCTGTCAGTCATGGTGTGGTATATGAGATGTTTGTCTGTCAGTCATGGTGTTCTATATGAGATGTTTGTCTGTCAGTCATGGTGTGGTATATGAGATGTTTGTCTGTCTGTCATGGTGTGCTATATGAGATGCTTGTCTGTCAGTCATGGTGTCTATACGAGATGTTTGTCTGTCTGTCATGGTGTTCTATATGAGATGTTTGTCTGTCTGTCATGGTGTGGTATATGAGATGTTTGTCTGTCAGTCATGGTGTGCTATATGAGATGCTTGTCTGTCAGTCATGGTGTCCTATACGATGTTTGTCTGTCTGTCATGGTGTTCTATATGAGATGTTTGTCTGTCAGCCATGGTGTGGTATATGAGATGTTTGTCTGTCAGTCATGGTGTTCTATATGAGATGTTTGTCTGTCAGTCATGGTGTGGTATATGAGATGTTTGTCTGTCAGTCATGGTGTTCTATATGAGATGTTTGTCTGTCTGTCATGGTGTTCTATGTGAGATGTTTGTCTGTCAGCCATGGTGTGGTATATGAGATGTTTGTCTGTCAGTCATGGTGTTCTATATGAGATGTTTGTCTGTCAGTCATGGTGTGGTATATGAGATGTTTGTCTGTCAGTCATGGTGTGGTATATGAGATGTTTGTCTGTCAGTCATGGTGTTCTATATGAGATGTTTGTCTGTCAGTCATGGTGTTCTATATGAGATGTTTGTCTGTCAGTCATGGTGTTCTATATGAGATGTTTGTCTGTCAGTCATGGTGTTCTATATGAGATGTTTGTCTGTCAGTCATGGTGTGGTATATGAGATGTTTGTCTGTCTGTCATGGTGTGGTATATGAGATGCTTGTCTGTCAGTCATGGTGTTCTATATGAGATGTTTGTCTGTCAGTCATGGTGTGGTATATGAGATGTTTGTCTGTCTGTCATGGTGTTCTATATGAGATGTTTGTCTGTCTGTCATGGTGTTCTATATGAGATGTTTGTCTGTCAGCCATGGTGTTCTATGAGATGTTTGTCTGTCAGCCATGGTGTGGTATATGAGATGCTTGTCTGTCAGTCATGGTGTTCTATATGAGATGTTTGTCTGTCAGCCATGGTGTTCTATATGAGATGTTTGTCTGTCTGTCATGGTGTTCTATATGAGATGTTTGTCTGTCTGTCATGGTGTTCTATATGAGATGTTTGTCTGTCTGTCATGGTGTTCTATATGAGATGTTTGTCTGTCTGTCATGGTGTTCTATATGAGATGTTTGTCTGTCTGTCATGGTGTTCTATATGAGATGTTTGTCTGTCTGTCATGGTGTGGTATATGAGATGTTTGTCTGTCTGTCATGGTGTGCTATATGAGATGTTTGTCTGTCAGTCATGGTGTGGTATATGAGATGTTTGTCTGTCAGTCATGGTGTTCTATATGAGATGTTTGTCTGTCAGTCATGGTGTTCTATATGAGATGTTTGTCTGTCAGTCATGGTGTTCTATATGAGATGTTTGTCTGTCAGTCATGGTGTTCTATATGAGATGTTTGTCTGTCAGTCATGGTGTTCTATATGAGATGTTTGTCTGTCAGTCATGGTGTTCTATATGAGATGTTTGTCTGTCTGTCATGGTGTGGTATATGAGATGTTTGTCTGTCTGTCATGGTGTCCTATATGAGATGTTTGTCTGTCTGTCATGGTGTTCTATATGAGATGTTTGTCTGTCAGCCATGGTGTGCTATATGAGATGCTTGTTGTAAGGCAGTGTTTAAAGTAAAGGAGTGTAGTAGAATTGTGAAGGGCTCACTAAAAGCAGTTTATTCCAGCTGGTCTTACTTTTGTGGATCAATTTGTAAAATATTAAATCAAATCAAATCAAACAAAACTGTATTTGTCACATGCGCCGATTACAACAAGTGTAGACCTTTCTGTGAAATGCTTACTTACAAGCCCTTAACCAGCAGTGCATTTCAAGAAGAAGAAATTATTAACCAAATAAACTAAAGTAAAAAATTAACATTATAATAAAAAATGTACACAAAAAAAGTAACACAATAACAGTATCAGCATGTGGGGGTACAGGTTAGTTGAGGTCATTTTTACATGTAGGTAGGGGTCAAGTGACTATGCATAGTCAATAACCAGCGAGTTTCAGCAGTGTACAAACAAATGGAGGGGGGTCAATGTAATAGTCTGGTGGACATCTGATTAATTGTCCAGCAGTATTATGGCTTGGGGGTAGAAGCTGTTAAGGAGCCTTTTGGTCCTAGACTTTGCGCTCCGGTACCGCTTGCTGTACGGTAGCCTAGAAAACAGTCTATGACTTGGGTGACTGGAATCTGACAATTTTATGGGCTTTCCTCTATATAGGTCCTGGATGGCAGGAAGCTTGGCCCCAGTGATGTACTGGGCCGTATGCATTACTCTCTGTAGTGCCTTAAGGTCAGATTCCGAGCAGTTACCATACCAGGCGGTGATGCAACTGGTCAGGATGCTCTCGATGGTTAAGCTGTAGAACTTTTTGAGGATCTGGGGACCCATGCCAAATCTGTTCAGTCTCCTGAGGGGGAAAATGTTTTGTTGTGCCCTCTTCACGACTGTCTTGGTGTGTTTGGACCATGATATTTTGTTGGTGATGTGGACACCAAGGAACTTGAAACTCTCGACCTGCTCCACTACAGCCCCGTTGATGTTAATGGGGGCTTGTTCGGCCCGCCTTTTCCTGTAGGCCACGATCAGCTCCTTAGTCTTGTTCACATTGAGAGAGAGGTTGTTGTCCTGGCACCCCACTGCCAGGTCTCTGACCTCCTCCCTATAGGCTGTCTCATCGTTGTCGGTGATCAGGCCTACCACTGTTGTGTCGTCAGCAAACTCAATGATGTTGTTGGAGTCGTGTTTGGCTACGCAGTCATGGGTGAACAGGGAGTACAGGAGGGGACTAAGTACACACCCCTGAGAGGCCCCAGTGATGAGGAAATCAAGTGTTAAATCGAAATCAACTAGCTACCATTGTTACCTCACGTTTTTTCTAAATACAAGACTGAAAGACTGTTGTCCAGCTCCTTCCTGACATCTCCTTTGGTCATGAGACATGTTACTTTACTATAAGGTATGACTTAAGTGCCCAAAACCTCTCCTCGGGGACCCTCAGACATTCTACCACTGAACTAGCATACATAATTGACGTTATCAATGGCTTGATGATTATTTGACAAGTTAAATCAGGTGTGTTAGCTGTGGAAAAGTTCAAATACATAAAATTGCTGAGGGTCGTCCAATAGGTTGGAAAATCCCTATAGCTTTTGCGGTATAATATCCTATACACTATTAGGCTAAATGTGATATCCCTTTAAAGCCTTGAACAGTTTATATGCGGTTTTCTATTGTACTATTAAGGGTTTCCCTGATCAAGGAGGAACTGAATATATGATGTAAATGTTATAGGCATGGGTGCAACTTTCAATGGGGGACCCTGCCACATTCTGAAAACACATTTTTGTCGTCGTCCCCCCAGTTTTATGATTGGAATGTGATACAAAACAAGGCGACAGTGTGCTTTAGGACCATGCGGACACCTCTGAGTGGTCGGGTAGGCTGTTTGGATTGTTTATCCGGTTGAATAAAAAATATATTTATATCATTATCCCCCCCCCCCCAATTATAAAATCCTAGTTGCGCCCCTGGTTGTAGGTACATGTCGGGAAGATACATTATCTCCCATTCCAGATACCAGTCCGGGTCTTTAAAATGGTCGTAAGGGGGCAGACATAGGTAGGAGGTAGGAGCTGGATTGGCCAAAGAAACGTGGTAAGGATCCCGCACTGTCTCCAGAGCAAGCAATATAATGCACGCGATGAACGGAGTTGATGTTGTATGGTGATGAACTATAGAATGACACAGCCCTGGACGCAACACTTCTAACGAATCCAGCATCTAAATATAAACTGCACAATGAGAAGCTCATCCATGTAACTTGTTTTAGCGAATGTGTAATAACAAACCTAGTGACGGAATGTACTTTATTTTCTTAGGTTTTCTCCCTCTATTCTAAAGGGGAGGGTAGCTTATAACTAGAGGGCGGTGGCATTCGCTCTGCGTGCACGGAGCTGCGCGAGTCAGTGCTTTGACTCAAGTCCTGGGACCCCTGAACCCATTGGTTTCCCCCCCATATTCTTTCTCTTTCTACATTATCCTCTGAACTGACCGTTATTATAACGGACAACAACCACCTCGACTGCATCTGGACCACAACTGCTATTTTACGAACAGTGGGTTTCATCAGCAAGGTGTTTGTTTTACTCTACCTATAATGGGGAAAAGTGGACAGTCTGCGAAAACTGGAATAGGACTTGCGAGGTACTTTCTGCGAATGTGTACCATACCTGGACTCGTTCTTCTGGTCCTCGTAAACATTGGAGTCGCACAAGGTAAGACCACCCGTTACTGTCCCTTCAACACGATTAGGCTACTATCTTGAGTGTAGCAGGGAATTGAAATATCAATGCTCAGTCGACATTAATTATCGCATCCTATATTAGGTTATAGGCAACAATCATTTGGCTTATCACACCTGCATTAGATTTTTTTTCGGACAACATAATGTTACACAATTGAAAATTCCCCCTCACTTGTCACGGGTGAAATACATATCGCGTGCAACTCCAGACTTGAAAGGGCAAGATTGAGGATTGCACACTTGCGGGTCAATTATCAAATCTAAAAAAGCCGATGATCGTCATAAATTCTAAAGGCAATTTATTTTGTCAACTAGGCTATAATTCTCTCATGTTTATTTCGTAATAGTCAAACTGTGTGATGTGCTAAGCAAAAACATACACATATACGTGCGTATTGGGAAATATGAGCCGCTTCTGAAGAAAGCTTACGCGTGTGCGTTTACCACACATTATGTTGAGCTAATCGTAGCTATTCATTTAATCTAATGTGAATGCATCAGTTAGCAACATGACATTACGCGATCGAACAAGAAGCTCTGTTGATATTTAGTGAAGAAGATATGGATAGGCCGACATTTTTTCACGTAAACATTTTACAGAGGCGAGTTTGGACTGAACTTTCCCGAAATCTACTACGGAGGGAATCGACGCCACCTATCAATTCTAACCCCCAACAAAAACATCTGCTAAATATGTCTCTCTATCAATTCACGACACAATTTAACATTTTGTGTTATGGCTGAATAAGCTATTGAATTAATGTTGTGACCTCGATAATGAAAACCATGGAACAAATTATGTGACCGTGCAGCAATAACAATAACAACCTATTAGCTGAATAATAATGATAATGATGATAATAATGCTAATGATGATAATAATAATAATAATAATAATAATAATAATAATAATAATAATAATAACAGTGAGTAGCGATCAAAAGTAATTCCGCTATCAAGACTTTTAATGAGTGGTGTTATTATCAACGCTTGGGTTCAATTCGGTTACTCTTATTGAATTTAGCTATCATGTTCAATAATTTCCCCGACTGGTGTGTAATTGAACACAAAGTTCAATACAACTAGCATTCTGAAGAATCTTTGAAATGTGTCCCAGCACAATATGCAAATAGGATGTCGCTGAACAACATTTTATTGCCTCAGTAAAACTTTTTCACTGAACTCCAAGGTATAATAACTTGTGAGTTTCCAATTTTTATATCATAATTATAATTATAATAATTAGCCTTTTTTTTTTTACTAATAATACTTTGTGTGGCCTTAGCTAATATTCCTGTTACTATTACACATTATTACATTTTCTCCTTGTTTGGACAGTCTGACTCTAGAATACAATATTTATTTGTTTTTCACTTTAATAAACAAGAGCTTTGAAAATAAATTACTTAACTAAATTTAGTTGAGTTCAATTAAAGTAAAATAAGCTTACTCATTGGCATTCTGGCGTGACTGTAAGTATTTCTTTGTTAAATGATTGTGCCATGTAGTTGTTCCTGTCCATTGGACTGCATCGCTAACATCCACGGCCTTGGTTTTGAGACAACACCATTTCATATTGTTGTTGTGAAACAGCATTTTCCAGAGTAAATGGGCTACCAAATTGTTGTCTTGTCGACACCATCACCTATGAGTATTATTTTCCATAGCTACACATCTCAACATAATGTCTTGTTTATTTATGGTATTCCTCTTTCCTTTGTGGTCCTTTTACTTTACCTTCCCTTTATAAAAGTTATTTCATGCTCATCCTTCCATAACAACTTTCACCAATGCTTGGTAAGTCAGTCTAAAGTCACATTAATACTTGTGTTATTGAACCAGAACACTTACAAATAGGTTGGCCAAACAACCGCAAATTGGCTTGTGTATATAGGCCTAATTGAGTCAGATCGATACTGTGTACCTAAGCCCTCTATCCTTCCTGTCGGCTTTGGGCTGTGGTCATTAAAAAACAGAGACGCACAGGACGTCGCAGTCAGTGGAATGTTATTTAAGGATGTAAGTGGCAGCCATCCACGCTGTACTGAGAAGGGGCGTAAAACCCCTTGGCCTATTAAAAAGCCATTAGCTAAACCCACTCTCAATAACGGCTGATTGTGTGTGAAACAAACAGGTTTAAAAAGCCTCCCTGTGTTGACAGGGTGTGCATTCCAGACCGTCCAGGTGATGGGGCTGCTTACTTCTGCAGTGGCGCTCAGGCAAGGTTACACAACACCACGTTTTTTAAAGGTAATCATAGAAGTATGAAACTGATTACGGGAGGCAAGTGAGGCCCGCTAGAGTCTGGCACCAAGGACCGCGGTTCGAAATCTCTGTCGGCCATTACGGAGACTCCCAGAGGACCCCGTAGCCAACTGTGAAGACAGCTGTGTCTTGTCTGCTCCAGACCGGGTTCTGTGATTGGCCGTGGAGGCCCGCTTTTTACAGCCTCACTGACTGCCACTGAACGCTCTGGGTGTTCTCAGCTTTGATCCGTCTTGGACTTGGCAATGACAGAGCTCTGACTCGGTAGGAGTGACTTGACAAGGACAGAGCTCTGACTCGATAGGAGTGACTTGACAAGGACAGAGCTCTGACTCGGTAGCAGTGACTTGACAAGGACAGAGCTCCGACTCGGTAGCAGTGACTTGACAAGGACAGAGCTCTGACTCGGTAGAAGTGACTTGACAAGGACAGAGCTCCGACTCGGTAGCAGTGACTTGACAAGGACAGAGCTCTGACTCGGTAGGAGTGACTTGACAAGGACAGAGCTCTGACTCAGTAGCAGTGACCTGACAATGACAGAGCTCTGACTCAGTAGCAGTGACTTGACAATGACAGAGCTCTGACTCGGTAGCAGTGACTTGACAATGACAGAGATCTGACTCAGTAGGAGTGACTTGACAAGGACAGAGCTCTGACTCGGTAGGAGTGACTTGACAAGGATAGAGCTCTGACTCAGTAGCAGTGACTTGACAAGGACAGAGCTCTGACTCGGTAGGAGTGACTTGACAAGGATAGAGCTCTGACTCTGTAGAAGTGACTTGACAAGGATAGAGCTCTGACTCGGTAGCAGCGACTTGACAATGACAGAGCTTTGACTCAGTAGCAGGGACTTGACAAAGACCGAACTCTGACTCAGTACAGTGACTTGACAATGACAGAGCTCTGACTCGGTAGGAGTGACTTGACAAGGATAGAGCTCTGACTCGGTAGGAGTGACTTGACAAGGACAGAGCTCTGACTCGGTAGCAGTGACTTGACAATGACAGAGCTCTGACTTGGTAGCAGTGACTTGACAATGACAGAGCTCTGACCCTGTAGCAGTGACCTGACAATGACAGAGCTCTGACTCGGTAGAGGTGGCCTGACAATGACAGAGCTCTGACTCGGTAGCAGTGACCTGACAAGGACAGAGCTCTGACTCGGTAGCAGTGACTTGACAATGACAGAGCTCTGACCCTGTAGCAGTGACCTGACAATGACAGAGCTCTGACTCGGTAGAGGTGGCCTGACAATGACAGAGCTCTGACTCGGTAGCAGTGACCTGACAATGACAGAGCTCTGACTCGGTAGCAGTGACCTGACAATGACAGAGCTCTGACTCGGTAGCAGTGACCTGACAATGACAGAGCTTTGACTCGGTAGCAGTGACCTGACAATGACAGAGCTTTGACTCAGTAGCAGTGGCCATGGACTATGGTCCTTTGTATTAAGGCGTTGAAATGAAATGTGACATACTTTCTTTCCCTCGTCTTTGTTTCACTCTTGCCTACTTTCCTAATCATACTCATGTAAACATTCACAGTGCCAACATTCACAGTGCCAACATTCACAGTGCCAACATTCACAGTGCATGGTAGAAAAAGTATGTGAACCCTTGGATTTAATAACTGGTTGAACCTCCTTTGGCAGCAATAACTTCAACCAAATGTTTTCTGTCGTTGCGGATCAGACCTGCACAACGGTCAGGAGGAATATTCTTTGAATGTCCGGTGTGAACCGCTCTCTTGAGGTCATACCACATCATCTCCAATCGGGTTGAGGTCAGGACTCTGACTGGGCCACTCCAGAAGGGGTATTTTCTTCTGATGAAGCCATTCTGTTGTTGATTTACTTCTGTGTTTTGGGTCACTGTCCTGTTGCGTCACCCAACTTCTGTTGAGCTTCAATTGGCGGACAGATAGCCTTACATTCTCCTGCAAAATGTCTTGATAAACTTGGGAATACATTTTTCCGTCGATGATAGCAAGCTGTCCAGGCCCTGAGGCAGTAAAGCAGCCCCAGGAAAAGCAGCCTCAAACCATGATGCTTCCTCCACCATACATGGGATGAGGTTTTGATGTTAGTGTGCTGTGCCTTTTTTTCTCCACACATAGTGTTGTTTGTTCCTTCCAAACAACTGAGCTGTAGTTTCATCTGTCCACAGAATATGTTGCCAGTAGCGCTGTGGAACATCCAGGTGCACTTTTGCAAACTTCAGATGTGCAGCAATGGTCTTTTTTGGACAGCAGTGGCTTCTTCCGTAGTGTCCTCCCATGAACACCATTCTTGTTTAGTGTTTTAAATATCGTAGACTCGTCAACAGAGATGTTAGCATGTTCCAGAGACTTCTGTAAATCTTTAGCTGACACTCTAGGATTCTTCTTAACCTCATTGAACATTCTGCGCTGTGCTCTTACAGTCGTCTTTGCAGGGCGGCCACTCCTAGGGAGAGTAGCAACAGTGCTGAACTTTCTCCATTTATAGACAAATTTTCTTACCGTAGATCGATGAACATCAAGGCTTTTAGACATACTTTTGTAACCCTTTCCAGCTTTAAGCAAGTCAACAATTCTTAATCTTAGGTCTTCTGAGATCTCTTTTGTTCGAGGCATTGTCTACATCAGGCAATGCTTCTTGTGAATAACAAACTCAAGTTTGGTGAGTGTTTTTTATAGTTCAAGGCAGCTCTAACCAACATCTCCAATCTCGTCTCATTGATTGGACTCCAGGTTAGCTGACTCCTGACTCCAATTAGCTTTTGGAGAAGTCATTAGCCTAGAGGTTCACATACTTTTTCCAACCTGTGAATGTTTAAATTATGTATTCAATATAGGAAAATACAATAATTTGTGTGTTATTAGTTTAATCACACTATGTTTGTCTATTGTTGTGACTTAGATGAAGATCCGATCAAATTTGATGACCAATTTAAGCAGAAATCCAGGAAATTCTTAAGGGTTCACATACATTTTCTTGCCACTGGATATCTGGAGGTGCTTACTAGCAAGATGGGCCTGAATCTAGTAATTCAGAAATGAAATGTTTTGACAAAAACATTGAAGTTTTTTCCTCGCTCAAAGGATGGATGTTGCTTTTGTAGTCTCGTTCTGTGTTGGTTTTCACAGAGATGTCAAGAGACTGAGCAGCACCAACACCATCCACAGTATTCACAGGGGAAACCCTGGGTTAGAACAGAAGACAGATGAGTACACACACACACACACACACACACACACACACACACACACACACACACACACACACACACACACACACACACACACACACACACACGCACGCACGCACACACACACACACACACACACACACACACACACACACACACATAAAGACAGAGTTGGAGCTGATTCTCAGTAGCTCTCTGATAGTATTACTGTGTACTCTCTGATAGTATTACTGTGTACTCTGATATTATTACTGTGTACTCTTTGATAGTATTACTGTGTAATCTCTGATAGTATTAATGTGTAATCTCTGATAGTATTAATGTGTAATCTCTGATAGTATTAATGTGTACTCTCTGATAGTATTACTGTGTACTCTTTGATAGTATTACTGTGTAATCTCTGATAGTATTAATGTGTAATCTCTGATAGTATTAATGTGTACTCTCTGATAGTATTACTGTGTACTCTGATAGTATTACTGTGTACTCTGATAGTATTACTGTGTACTCTCTGATAGTATTACTGTATACTCTCTGATAGTATGAATGTGTACTCTCTGATAGTGTTACTGTATACTTTCTGATAGTGTTACTGTATACTCTCTGATAGTATGAATGTGTACTCTCTGATAGTATGAATGTGTACTCTCTGATAGTGTTACTGTATACTCTCTGATAGTATTACTGTATACTCTCTGATAGTATGAATGTGTACTCTCTGATAGTATGAATGTGTACTCTCTGATAGTGTTACTGTATACTTTCTGATAGTGTTACTATGATGCGTTGTTCATCGACTGTGGAACTCCAACCCTCATTTAGGATCTCATTCTAGAGTTCTTTGTTTGGGAGTTTTGTTTGGAATGAATCAATGGCTCGTAGGTACTAATGGAGTATGCACTATAGTTGGTCAAAATCGTGTTCTTTAATTTGCATAATGGCTATTTTTGACTCACTGAATAGCCACACTTGTTTTGCCAATCACTTGTCCTCCCCGTTTGTTCATAGTGTCATTTTCCTCCCATGTCTCTACTCCCTTCCCATGTCTCTCCTCTCTCTCTCTCTCTCTCTCTCTCTCTCTCTCTCTCTCTCTCTCTCTCTCTCTCTCTCTCTCTCTCTGTCTCTCTTTCTCTCTTTCTCTGTCTCTCTCCGCTCTCTCCGCTCTCTCTCTCGTCTCTCTCTCTCTCTCTCTCTCTCTCTCTCTGTCTCTCTCTCTCTCTCTCTCTCTCTCTCTCTCTCTCTCTCTCTCTGTCTCTCTCTCTCTCTCTCTCTCTCTCTCTCTCTGTCTCTCTGTCTCTCTCTCTCTGTCTCTCTCTCTCTCTCTCTCTCTCTCTCTCTCTCTCTCTCTCTCTCTCTCTCTGTCTCTCTCTCTCTCTCTCTCTCTCTCTCTCTCTCTCTGTCTCTCTCTCTCTCTCTCTCTCTGTCTCTCTGTCTCTCTTTCTCTGTCTCTCTCCGCTCTCTCTCTCTCTCTCTCTCTCTCTCTCTCTCTCTCTCTCTGTCTTCTCTCTCTCTGTCTTCTCTGTCTCCTCTCTCTCTGTCTTCTCTGTCTTCTCTCTCTCTGTCTTCTCTCTATGTCTTCTCTGTCTTCTCTCTCTTCTCTCTCTCTCTCTCTCTCTCTCTCTCTCTCTCTCTCTCTCTCTCTCTCTCTCTCTCTCTCCCTCTCTGACTGTGCTCATTAAGATTTATTCAGATTAATTAAACTGCGGTTAAACAGTGGAGTTATTGTTGTGCCTCTGAAAGAGCTGGGAGCAGTGGGACACGGAGTCAGTTGGTCACTGTTGCGTGCTGGGCCTCACATGCCATAGAAACAGTAGGCTCATAACTCAGCCTGGCTCTGCCTGCCCTGAGGCGTCACAGAAAGCTAGCTGTGGCTTTAGACTTTAGGCGGCATTGTGCTCCGTGCCAGCTGCGCTTCACGGGAGGCTCTGCACCACCTTGCATCCTCAATCTGATTTGTTCTTCCCCCTTGCCCTCTTTCTCACGTAGGGCACAGCCAAACCAGTGAAACTGGTAACCCAGAGCAACCATGCTACCCATGGAATCAAAGAGAGTTTTTCTTTTTTAGTTATGTTTATTTGTTGTGTAGAATACAGAATCTTCTCATCCTGCCCGGGGTATATCCAGATCCAGCCTGCCCGGGGTATATCTAGATCCATCCTGCCCAGGGTATATCCAGATCCATCCTGCCCGGGGTATATCCAGATCCATCCTGCCCGGGGTATATCCAGATCCATCCTGCCCGGGGTATATCCAGATCCATTCTGCCCAGGGTATATCCAGATCCAGCCTGCCCGGGGTATATCCAGATCCATCCTGCCCGGGGTATATCCAGATCCATCCTGCCCAGGGTATATCCAGATCCATCCTGCCAGGGGTATATCCAGATCCATCCTGCCCGGGGTATATCCAGATCCAGCCTGTCCGGGGTATATCCAGATCCAGCCTGTCCGGGGTATATCCAGATCCAGCCTGCCCAGGGTATATCCAGATCCATCCATATCTGCTTACAGTGCACCTCTGAAACTGGAGCTTACAGCAGTTTACATCCAGGTCCATGTACTGTACTGCGTCCTCACGGTTCGTATATACTCTGTCACTGGCTGAAGCAGTTGGCCTCAATCTGTCGACACAAGGCGGGGAGAGAGAGAGGGTCTAATCAACGGCTGCAGGAAAGACAACAAACATTCCCAGCATGCTTAGCTGGGAGGGCTACCCACGGTCTGGAGGCTCAACAGGCAGACAGACAGGCAGACAGACAGGCTGGCAGACAGGCTGGCAGACAGATAGACAGACAGACAGACAGACAGACAGACAGACAGACAGACAGACTGACTGACTGACTGACTGACTGACTGACTGACTGACTGACTGACTGACTGACTGACTGACTGGCTGGCAGTCAGGCAGAAAGACAGGCAGAAAGACAGAATAGCTGTCAGGCAGACAGACAGGCAGGTTGGCAGTGCTGATGGAGCTAGCGCTAGCCAGTGATATACAAGGGATCAGATGGGGAGAGAAGTGGGCTGCTGAAGTGGGCTCTCTGTCACTCTGAATGTGTAATTCTGCCGGAGAGAAAAGGACAATTGTGATGAGGGGGCCACGGGCGCTTTTGTTTCCTGCATGTTTATTGTCTGTTATTGTCCTCTTGGGAGTAAGAGGAATAAATACGCAGGGGAAGGTGTTTTTCTTGTGTTGAATTCGACATTCACTCTCCTTTCAGGCAGACAAAGCTTGAGTGTAAAGCAGCTCCTCTGAATGTACACAGGGGATCAGGAAAAGCAGAGGAGTGTCCCTCCCTCGTGAGCTACCCGGCAGACCTCTTGTGTAGGAGCCGAATGAAGGATTAGGCTTGGTATTCCTCTATAGCTTTCTTTTCCCCTCCTCTCTCTCTTCTTCACAGCCTTCTTTCCCCCTCCTCTCTCTCTTCTTCACAGCCTTCTTTTCCCCTCCTCTCTCTCTTCTCCACAGCCTTCTTTTCCCCTCCTCTCTCTCTTCTTCACAGCCTTCTTTCCCCTCCTCTCTCTCTTCTTCACAGCCTTCTTTTCCCCTCCTCTCTCTCTTCTTCACAGCCTTCTTTTCCCCTCCTCTCTCTCTTCTCTACATTCATTCTTTTTTTGGTCTCTCTCTGCCAGAGATGCCTGGTAATCTTCAGGGTTGATCAGACTGACTGCATATGTAAAATCTGAGACTATAATGACTGTAATCATTGCTGTAACTTTGTACCTCCTCAGCTTACATTTGAGCCCCCAAAAGATTGTAACCGCTGAGAAATCACACAAAGTAGGTCTATGTGCATAATGAGTACGTTGTAACGCTGCCAAATGGAGTAGGGATTTTGAGCTTGTTCCGTAAAAAAGGTTTAGCTGCCGCTGTATACATGTGCAATACAGTACACACACACACACACGCACATACACACACACACACACACACACACACATACACACACACACATACACACACACACACACACACACACACACACACACACACACACACACACACACACACACACACACACACACACACACACACACACACACACACACACACACACACACACACACACACACACATACACACACACACGAAGGTACAACAAGGGCACAGTTACAGAGGACCACTGATTATAATAAGAAATTCTATATTTTGCTGGTGACATCATTTTGTGTACAAGCAATTTGCGTTGATTCATTTGAAGGCGGTTTTCTCTGTGATTATGAATATAAATAGGACTTTGCTGAGGCTGCATGTTTCCTTCTTCACTCACAGTTTACCGGAGATAGTGCCAGTAGAAAAATCACATTGTTATTTCCTGTATGAACCAGAATGGTAATAGCAGTGGTGGTTGTTTTCTACCAGTACAGGTAGCTAAGGCTTCGAAATAATGACTCTGTTGAAGATAGTTGCGAGTTGCAATCTTTTCTTCTCCACCAAAATGAGGAGAGCGAGAGAGAGAGAGATGGTAATTAATCACAGACTGTCACACTCCTAACTAGAGAGGGAGCATCACTGGGCACAGTCTTCTTCTATTGGCAGTCCATTAGCCGAGCTGGGCACCAGTAGCAACACCTCACTGGCATTCCACAGTCCCGAGTAGATGTCATGTCTGTCAGCGCGAGAGATCCCTGAAAGAAACCACTCACGTTCGTATGCTTGTGGAAGCACAGGGGAAGAAAATGGTTGTTGGTCCTTTGTGTAGCAGTAGAAAGAGCAGTGAGTCATGTCCCACCTTGGTGTTCTCTACTGCATGATTGTTTCCGTGTCTGCGAGCGTGTGTCTCTGCGCGTTTCCATGTGTGTGTGTCTGTTAAACGCCAATATAATTCGATTGCATGTGACTATAACAATAGTGGTGGAATGGGGTGGAGGAGGAGGAAGAGGAGGAGGAAATGGAATAAAACAGAGGTAAGGGTTGTAGGTGTGGAATAGGAATCCTTCAAACTCATTGAGCACACACCCATACAGACAATGTGCACATCTAATATTGGTCAGTCTGTAGGTTCATCTTAGACATGTCTGAGAACCTGCTTTGCGTTAATATTGGGCAGTCTGTAGGTTTATCTTGGATGTGTCTGAGAAAGCCTGCTTCGTGTTAATTATTGGGCAGTCTGTCGGTTTATCTTGGATGTGTCTGAGAAAGCCTGCTTCGTGTTAATTATTGGGCAGTCTATAGGGTTATCTTGGATGTGTCTGAGAAAGCCTGCTTCATGTTAATTATTGGGCAGTCTATAGGGTTATCTTGGATGTGTCTGAGAAAGCCTGCTTCATGTTAATTATTGGGCAGTCTGTAGGTTATCTTGGATGTGTCTGAGAAAGCCTGCTTCATGTTAATTATTGGGCAGTCTGTAGGTTCATCTTGGATGTGTCTGAGAAAGCCTGCTTCATGTTAATTATTGGGCAGTCTGTAGGTTCATCTTGGACGTGTCTGAGAAAGCCTGCTTCCTGTTAATTATTGGGCAGTCTGTCGGTTTATCTTGGATGTGTCTGAGAAAGCCTGCTTCATGTTAATTATTGGGCAGTCTGTAGGTTTATCTTGGATGTGTCTGAGAAAGCCTGATTCGTGTTAATTATTGGGCAAGTCTGTAGGTTCATCTTGGACTTGTCTGAGAAAGCCTGCTTCCTGTTAATTATTGGGCAGTCTGTCGGTTTATCTTGGATGTGTCTGAGAAAGCCTGCTTCATGTTAATTATTGGGCAGTCTGTCGGTTTATCTTGGATGTGTCTGAGAAAGCCTGCTTCATGTTAATTATTGGGCAGTCTGTAGGTTTATCTTGGATGTGTCTGAGAAAGCCTGCTTCGTGTTAATTATTGGGCAGTCTGTAGGTTTATCTTGGATGTGTCTGAGAAAGCCTGCTTCGTGTTAATTATTGGGCAAGTCTGTAGGTTCATCTTGGACGTGTCTGAGAAAGCCTGCTTCATGTTAATTATTGGGCAGTCTGTAGGTTCATCTTAGACATGTCTGAGAACCTTCCAGTCTGTTTTATCTTGGATGTATTGGGCAGTCTGTCGGTTTATCTTGGATGTGTCTGAGAAAGCCTGCTTCGTGTTAATTATTGGGCAGTCTATAGGTTTATCTTGGATGTGTCTGAGAAAGCCTGCTTCATGTTAATTATTGGGCAGTCTATAGGGTTATCTTGGATGTGTCTGAGAAAGCCTGCTTCATGTTAATTATTGGGCAGTCTGTAGGGTTATCTTGGATGTGTCTGAGAAAGCCTGCTTCATGTTAATTATTGGGCAGTCTGTAGGTTCATCTTGGATGTGTCTGAGAAAGCCTGCTTCATGTTAATTATTGGGCAGTCTGTAGGTTCATCTTGGACGTCTCTGGAAAGCCTGCTTCATGAAAGTCTGCATCTTGGACGTGTCTGAGAAAGCCTGCTTCATGTTAATTATTGGGCAGTCTGTAGGTTTATCTTGGATGTGTCTGAGAAAGCCTGCTTCGTGTTAATTATTGGGCAGTCTGTAGGTTTATCTTGGATGTGTCTGAGAAAGCCTGCTTCGTGTTAATTATTGGGCAAGTCTGTAGGTTCATCTTGGACGTGTCTGAGAAAGCCTGCTTCATGTTAATTATTGGGCAGTCTGTAGGTTTATCTTGGATGTGTCTGAGAAAGCCTGCTTCATGTTAATTATTGGGCAAGTCTGTAGGTTCATCTTGGATGTGTCTGAGAAAGCCTGCTTCATGTTAATTATTGGGCAAGTCTGTAGGTTCATCTTGGATGTGTCTGAGAAAGCCTGCTTCGTGTTAATTATTGGGCAGTCTGTAGGTTCATCTTGGACGTGTCTGAGAAAGCCTGCTTCATGTTAATTATTGGGCAAGTCTGTAGGTTTATCTTGGATGTGTCTGAGAAAGCCTGCTTCGTGTTAATTATTGGGCAAGTCTGTAGGTTCATCTTGGACGTGTCTGAGAAAACCTGCTTTTCAAATGGTGCTTTTCTTTGCTGTTCACAGAACTTCTCCAGGTTCATATGTTCTTCAGAGAAATTCTCAAAACTGTGTCCCAAAATATATTTTACCTTTACAAAATGACCGAAACAAGCCATCAAAAAAGTTATTTTTTACCTGGGTATAAAAGACAGCATCAAAAACACCATAAAACTTTCATAATGGGACCTCAATGAACCACCAAACTTTGTGTGGAAGACATTTATTCCTCCCATCGTTTGTTTCATTGATTCTCTCCTGCGCACTGTGCTGTTCTGTGCTGCACAGCCACGGCAGCTGTATGATTCATTCCAAATGGCTCCCTATTCTCCACCTAGTGCACTACTTTTGACCAGAACCTTATGGGCCCTGTTCTAAAGTAGTGCACTTAATAGGGAATAGGGTGCCATTTCTAACGCAAATGTGGTCTCTCTTACAGTTTTATTGATATTTATGACCTCAGATCAGATTGTGGAATGGGAGCTGTTGCCGCGCCGACACACAGTGCTGATGTGGATGTAGGTGGACTGTGGAGTGGAGAGTTTACACCTCACCTCTGGAGGCTCTACGTGTAGCCTCTGCTCCCTCGCAAACACAAATAATCTCCCTTGGTCCCACTTGGTATTTCAGATACTCTACAGTCTTGCTTCGGTAAGGGCTTAGCCGTTTAGCAAACTGTTACATTTCCGGATGCTTTTGTATCTCTACAAAGACCCCAAATGTTCATTCAGTTTGCAGCTAGGTCTATGTGCTATTATCATGTTACTGTGATCACAATCTGATGTAACTGGAGATTCATATCAACCATGTACATTACGACCTGCTGGGTTCACGGTTGTCATACACACCATTTTAATTCCCAACAAAGGGTTAAGGGTTGTGCAACACTAGAATAGAAGGAAGGGTGCCTTTAAAAAAAAGATTAAAACAAATATATATATCACACATATCAGGCTGCTGATGAAACCGAGAGGAAATGGCACCCTCCCCCATTAAAGGACTCGCTCCTATATAGCTGCCGACTGGTGCTGTAGTGGTTAGCAGTGGATCAGGAGCCAGTGACATGGGACCTTCCCCAATGGACTTCAGGAAGTGATGGGGAATTCCAGCAGCTAGGAGCCCAGCCAACATAGTGCTAGATGAACACAATGACAGACACATTGATATCATGAGTGGCCAGATTGGTGTGTTTACCCAGAACCCTTAGGTTGGCAGGTGGATAGTCATGGAAAACTAACTTCTGCTGTTAGCCTCTAATCAAGGACTGGTTTAGACCTGGGACACCAGTCTGCCATTAGCCTCTAATCGAGGACTGGTTTAGACCTGGGACACCAGTCTGCCATTAGCCTCTAATCAAGGACTGGTTTAGACCTGGGACACCAGTCTGCCATTAGCCTCTAATCAAGGACTGGTTTAGACCTGGGACACCAGTCTGCCATTAGCCTCTAATCAAGGACTGGTTTAGACCTGGGACACCAGTCTGCCATTAGCCTCTAATCAAGGACTGGTTTAGACCTGGGACACCAGTCTGCCATTAGCCTCTAATCAAGGACTGGTTTAGACCTGGGACACCAGTCTGCCATTAGCCTCTAATCAAGGACAGGTTTAGACCTGGGACACCAGTCTGCCATTAGCCTCTAATCAAGGACTGGTTTAGACCTGGGACACTAGTCTGCCATTAGCCTCTAATCAAGGACTGGTTTAGACCTGGGACACCAGTCTGCCATTAGCCTCTAATCAAGGACTGGTTTAGACCTGGGACACCAGTCTGCCGTTAGCCTCTAATCAAGGACTGGTTTAGACCAGGGACACCAGTCTGCCATTAGCCTCTAATCAAGGACTGGTTTAGACCTGGGACACCAGTCTGCCATTAGCCTCAAATCAAGGACTGGTTTAGACCTGGGACACCAGTCTGCCATTAGCCTCTAATCGAGGACTGGTTTAGACCTGGGACACCAGTCTGCCATTAGCCTCTAATCGAGGACTGGTTTAGACCTGGGACACCAGTCTGCCATTAGCCTCTAATCGAGGACTGGTTTAGACCTGGGACACCAGTCTGCCATTAGCCTCTAATCGAGGACTGGTTTAGACCTGGGACACCAGTCTGCCATTAGCCTCTAATCGAGGACTGGTTTAGACCTGGGACACCAGTCTGCCATTAGCCTCTAATCGAGGACTGGTTTAGACCTGGGACACCAGTCTGCCATTAGCCTCTAATCGAGGACTGGTTTAGACCTGGGACACCAGTCTGCCATTAGCCTCTAATCGAGGACTGGTTTAGACCTGGGACACCAGTCTGCCATTAGCCTCTAATCAAGGACTGGTTTAGACCTGGGACACCAGTCTGCCATTAGCCTCTAATCAAGGACTGGTTTAGACCTGGGACACCAGTCTGCCTTTAGCCTCTAATCAAGGACTGGTTTAGACCTGGGACACCAGTCTGCCGTTAGCCTCTAATCAAGGACTGGTTTAGACCTGGGACACCAGTCTGCCGTTAGCCTCTAATCAAGGACTGGTTTAGACCAGGGACACCAGTCTGCCATTAGCCTCTAATCAAGGACTGGTTTAGACCTGGGACACCAGTCTGCCATTAGCCTCAAATCAAGGACTGGTTTAGACCTGGGACACCAGTCTGCCATTAGCCTCTAATCAAGGACTGGTTTAGACCTGGGACACCAGTCTGCCATTAGCCTCTAATCGAGGACTGGTTTAGACCTGGGACACCAGTCTGCTGTTAGCCTCTAATCAAGGACTGGTTTAGACCTGGGACACCAGTCTGCCATTAGCCTCTAATCAAGGACTGGTTTAGACCTGGGACACCAGTCTGCCATTAGCCTCTAATCAAGGACTGGTTTAGACCTGGGACACCAGTCTGCCATTAGCCTCTAATCAAGGACTGGTTTAGACCTGGGACACCAGTCTGCCATTAGCCTCTAATCAAGGACTGGTTTAGACCTGGGACACCAGTCTGCCATTAGCCTCTAATCAAGGACTGGTTTAGACCTGGGACACCAGTCTGCCGTTAGCCTCTAATCAAGGACTGGTTTAGACCAGGGACACCAGTCTGCCATTAGCCTCTAATCAAGGACTGGTTTAGACCTGGGACACCAGTCTGCCATTAGCCTCTAATCAAGGACAGGTTTAGACCTGGGACACCAGTCTGCCATTAGCCTCTAATCAAGGACTGGTTTAGACCTGGGACACCAGTCTGCCATTAGCCTCTAATCAAGGACTGGTTTAGACCTGGGACACCAGTCTGCCATTAGCCTCTAATCAAGGACTGGTTTAGACCTGGGACACCAGTCTGCCGTTAGCCTCTAATCAAGGACTGGTTTAGACCAGGGACACCAGTCTGCCATTAGCCTCTAATCAAGGACTGGTTTAGACCTGGGACACCAGTCTGCCATTAGCCTCAAATCAAGGACTGGTTTAGACCTGGGACACCAGTCTGCCATTAGCCTCTAATCAAGGACTGGTTTAGACCTGGGACACCAGTCTGCCATTAGCCTCTAATCGAGGACTGGTTTAGACCTGGGACACCAGTCTGCCATTAGCCTCTAATCGAGGACTGGTTTAGACCTGGGACACCAGTCTGCCATTAGCCTCTAATCGAGGACTGGTTTAGACCTGGGACACCAGTCTGCCATTAGCCTCTAATCGAGGACTGGTTTAGACCTGGGACACCAGTCTGCCATTAGCCTCTAATCGAGGACTGGTTTAGACCTGGGACACCAGTCTGCCATTAGCCTCTAATCGAGGACTGGTTTAGACCTGGGACACCAGTCTGCCATTAGCCTCTAATCGAGGACTGGTTTAGACCTGGGACACCAGTCTGCCATTAGCCTCTAATCAAGGACTGGTTTAGACCTGGGACACCAGTCTGCCATTAGCCTCTAATCAAGGACTGGTTTAGACCTGGGACACCAGTCTGCCATTAGCCTCTAATCAAGGACTGGTTTAGACCTGGGACACCAGTCTGCCGTTAGCCTCTAATCAAGGACTGGTTTAGACCTGGGACACCAGTCTGCCGTTAGCCTCTAATCAAGGACTGGTTTAGACCAGGGACACCAGTCTGCCATTAGCCTCTAATCAATGACTGGTTTAGACCTGGGACACCAGTCTGCCATTAGCCTCAAATCAAGGACTGGTTTAGACCTGGGACACCAGTCTGCCATTAGCCTCTAATCAAGGACTGGTTTAGACCTGGGACACCAGTCTGCCATTAGCCTCTAATCGAGGACTGGTTTAGACCTGGGACACCAGTCTGCCATTAGCCTCTAATCAAGGACTGGTTTAGACCTGGGACACCAGTCTGCCATTAGCCTCTAATCAAGGACTGGTTTAGACCTGGGACACCAGTCTGCCATTAGCCTCTAATCAAGGACTGGTTTAGACCTGGGACACCAGTCTGCCATTAGCCTCTAATCAAGGACTGGTTTAGACCTGGGACACCAGTCTGCCATTAGCCTCTAATCAAGGACTGGTTTAGACCTGGGACACCAGTCTGCCATTAGCCTCTAATCAAGGACTGGTTTAGACCTGGGACACCAGTCTGCCGTTAGCCTCTAATCAAGGACTGGTTTAGACCAGGGACACCAGTCTGCCATTAGCCTCTAATCAAGGACTGGTTTAGACCTGGGACACCAGTCTGCCATTAGCCTCAAATCAAGGACTGGTTTAGACCTGGGACACCAGTCTGCCATTAGCCTCTAATCAAGGACTGGTTTAGACCTGGGACACCAGTCTGCCATTAGCCTCTAATCGAGGACTGGTTTAGACCTGGGACACCAGTCTGCCATTAGCCTCTAATCGAGGACTGGTTTAGACCTGGGACACCAGTCTGCCATTAGCCTCTAATCGAGGACTGGTTTAGACCTGGGACACCAGTCTGCCATTAGCCTCTAATCGAGGACTGGTTTAGACCTGGGACACCAGTCTGCCATTAGCCTCTAATCGAGGACTGGTTTAGACCTGGGACACCAGTCTGCCATTAGCCTCTAATCGAGGACTGGTTTAGACCTGGGACACCAGTCTGCCATTAGCCTCTAATCGAGGACTGGTTTAGACCTGGGACACCAGTCTGCCATTAGCCTCTAATCGAGGACTGGTTTAGACCTGGGACACCAGTCTGCCATTAGCCTCTAATCGAGGACTGGTTTAGACCTGGGACACCAGTCTGCCATTAGCCTCTAATCGAGGACTGGTTTAGACCTGGGACACCAGTCTGCCATTAGCCTCTAATCGAGGACTGGTTTAGACCTGGGACACCAGTCTGCCATTAGCCTCTAATCGAGGACTGGTTTAGACCTGGGACACCAGTCTGCCATTAGCCTCTAATCGAGGACTGGTTTAGACCTGGGACACCAGTCTGCCATTAGCTTCTAATCGAGGACTGGTTTAGACCTGGGACACCAGTCTGCCATTAGCCTCTAATCAAGGACTGGTTTAGACCTGGGACACCAGTCTGCCATTAGCCTCTAATCGAGGACTGGTTTAGACCTGGGACAACCAGTCTGCCATTAGCCTCTAATCAAGGACTGGTTTAGACCTGGGACACCAGTCTGCCATTAGCCTCTAATCAAGGACTGGTTTAGACCTGGGACACCAGTCTGCCGTTAGCCTCTAATCAAGGACTGGTTTAGACCTGGGACACCAGTCTGCCGTTAGCCTCTAATCAAGGACTGGTTTCGACCTGGGACACCAGTCTGCCGTTAGCCTCTAATCGAGGACTGGTTTAGACCTGGGACACCAGTCTGCCATTAGCCTCTAATCGAGGACTGGTTTAGACCTGGGACACCAGTCTGCCATTAGCCTCTAATCGAGGACTGGTTTAGACCTGGGACACCAGTCTGCCATTAGCCTCTAATCGAGGACTGGTTTAGACCTGGGACACCAGTCTGCCATTAGCCTCTAATCGAGGACTGGTTTAGACCTGGGACACCAGTCTGCCATTAGCCTCTAATCGAGGACTGGTTTAGACCTGGGACACCAGTCTGCCATTAGCCTCTAATCGAGGACTGGTTTAGACCTGGGACACCAGTCTGCCATTAGCCTCTAATCG
Source organism: Oncorhynchus keta (assembly GCF_023373465.1). NCBI lineage: Eukaryota > Metazoa > Chordata > Actinopteri > Salmoniformes > Salmonidae > Oncorhynchus > Oncorhynchus keta. The sequence continues at coordinate 11,661,610 of NC_068434.1, read as the reverse complement.
AGGACTGGTTTAGACCTGGGACACCAGTCTGCCATTAGCCTCTAATCGAGGACTGGTTTAGACCTGGGACACCAGTCTGCCATTAGCCTCTAATCGAGGACTGTTTTAGACCTGGGACACCAGTCTGCCATTAGCCTCTAATCGAGGACTGGTTTAGACCTGGGACACCAGTCTGCCATTAGCTTCTAATCGAGGACTGGTTTAGACCTGGGACACCAGTCTGCCATTAGCCTCTAATCAAGGACTGGTTTAGACCTGGGACACCAGTCTGCCATTAGCCTCTAATCGAGGACTGGTTTAGACCTGGGACAACCAGTCTGCCATTAGCCTCTAATCAAGGACTGGTTTAGACCTGGGACACCAGTCTGCCATTAGCCTCTAATCAAGGACTGGTTTAGACCTGGGACACCAGTCTGCCTTTAGCCTCTAATCAAGGACTGGTTTAGACCTGGGACACCAGTCTGCCGTTAGCCTCTAATCAAGGACTGGTTTCGACCTGGGACACCAGTCTGCCGTTAGCCTCTAATCGAGGACTGGTTTAGACCTGGGACACCAGTCTGCCATTAGCCTCTAATCGAGGACTGGTTTAGACCTGGGACACCAGTCTGCCATTAGCCTCTAATCGAGGACTGGTTTAGACCTGGGACACCAGTCTGCCATTAGCCTCTAATCGAGGACTGGTTTAGACCTGGGACACCAGTCTGCCATTAGCCTCTAATCGAGGACTGGTTTAGACCTGGGACACCAGTCTGCCATTAGCCTCTAATCGAGGACTGGTTTAGACCTGGGACACCAGTTGGATGAATAAAATAAAAGTAGAATCAAAAACATCATTGCTCCGGACATCCAGGATAAATTTTGAATACGCCTGATTTAACGAATGAAATGGAGGTAGTTTTGCGTATTTATTTTATTGAACTGATAAAGCCATACCTTCATAACTACTGTAGTTATTTTCATCTTATCATTCTTGTCACAGTGTTTGACAGTTTTTTAATCTGAGATACAGCAAATAGCCTATTTGCCTAAATGATTGATGTATTTGCCTTTACTGTTGTTTGTCGTTCCATAGTTGTCAACCAATGACTCGATGAGTGTAGTGTGAAACAACACTATAAGCCAGATGGGAGGAGAGAGGAAGACAGTGTCATAACAGGGTTATTGTACCACATGAAAACGTCATGAAAAGTTTATGTAATCGCTGTCTGTCCACCACTAATTTCTCGTCCTCTGCATATCGATCTCGTTTTTTCCCCTTATGTTATTCCTCCTCAGAACAACGCATGAAAGCACCTCCTCAGATAACGGAGTGTCCTTCCTGCTCTTTATGGCATTTTAAACGTGGCCAGTTTATTTTACTTTATTTACAGAGGATTTGCCTGTGTTCTGGTTTGCATTAGGGCCCATTACAATCTTTCCGTGCCAGTCTCTCCCCACGGCTCTGCCTGCAGACAGAGAGACAGACACACTGCATAGTGAGAGAACGAGAGAGGGAGTGAGTTAGAGAGCGAGAGAGAACAGAGAGAATAAAAGAGGCTCCAGTCCTCTGTAATTAGACTGGACTGTTTAGGGGCAGAGCCTCTTCGTTTGGAAGGGGTCGTGCAGCGGAACCATTATCACGCCGTGCCACTCACTCTGGAACACAGGAAGTGACGCTGAGGGCTGCCCTATTATTACCAGCAGCAGGTGCCTGCCGCGGAATGTACCAGCCACATTTTTGAAGATGAACTAAAATAACCTTGTTGTGGGGAAGACAGTCTCGGGAGTCTTCAGGTTGGATCTGAGGAATAGCTCTCTCCCTTCCTGGGGGGAAGAGGGGATTTGAACTTCGAGCAAGAGCGGGAGAAAACTTCTTCTGCATTTGATGTTTTCTTTTCTTTCTTCCTTTGTTAAATGTCATCCACACCCAAGAAACAAGTTTTGAAAGACCGAAAAGTAACCCAGACCCAAATACCACAGAGGTCTTGGCAGCTTCAAATCCTTACATTGTGTTCTGGCATTTGTGTTTTCCCCAGGCATCTGCTGCCTGCCCCTCGGTCTGTTTCATAATGAGGCCTGGCTGGAACTTGGCTCCTGGTTAAGGGACAATGAAAAGCCAACATGAGCATCAGTGTCTGAGTCAGTTTAGTTATTTCGTCAGTCAGCCTGCGAGACCATAGCCAGAACAAACAGACGTAAGACAGTCCGCATCAAGACCCATGAGGACACTAGGCCAGAATAAACAGCAGACTGACTGACTGACTGACTGACTGACTGAGTGGTCTGCTCTCGTAATCTCTCTGTCATTTCAATGAGCCCTCATTATTCCACTGGTGGCCATGGCCTCCACATAGAAAGTGTTGCCAATGCTGCCAATGCGCAAGCTCATTCATCCCAAGTGATTCAAAGTCCTGCATCATTCGACACAAGCTTTGAGGAGGCCTTCTATGTGAAAAGAGGCTACCTACATGAAAAAAGGATACCTACAGAGGGGAGAACAAGTATTTGACACACTGACGATTTTGCAGGTTTTCCTACTTACAAAGCATGTAGAGGTCTGTAATTGTTATCATAGGTACACTTCAACTGTGAGAGACGGAATCTAAAACAAAAATCCAGAAAATCACATTGTATGATTTTTAAGTAATTCATTTGCATTTTATTGCATGACATAAGTATTTGATCACCTACCAACCAGTAAGAATTCCGGCTCGCACAGACCTGTTAGTTTTTCTTTAAGAAGCCCTCCTGTTCTCCACTCATTACCTGTATTAACTGCACCTGTTTGAACTCGTTACCTGTATAAAAGACACCTGTCCACACACTCAATCAAACAGACTCCAACCTCTCCACAATGGCCAAAACCAGAGAGATGTGTAAGGACATCAGGGATACAATTGTAGACCTGCACAAGGCTGGGATGGGCTACAGGACAATAGGCAAGCAGCTTGGTGAGAAGGCAACAACTGTTGGCGCGATTATTAGAAAATGGAAGAAGTTCAAGATGACGGTCAATCACCCTCGGTCTGGGGCTCCATGCAAGATCTCACCGCCTGGGGCATCAACGATCATGAGGAAGGTGAGGGATCAGCCCAGAACTACACGGCAGGACCTGGTCAATGACCTGAAGAGAGCTGGGACCACAGTCTCAAAGAAAACCATTAGTAACACACTCCGCCGTCATGGATTAAAATCCTGCAGCGCAAGCAAGGTCCCCCTGCTCAAGCCAGCGCATGTCCAAGCCCGTCTGAAGGTAGCCAATGACCATCTGGATGATCCAGAGGAGGAATGGGAGAAGGTCATGTGGTCTGATGAGACAAAAATAGAGCTTTTTGGTCTTAACTCCACTCGCCGTGTTTGGAGGAAGAAGATGGATGAGTGCAACCCCAAGAACACCATCCCAACTGTGAAGCATGGAGGTGGAAACATCATTCTTTGGGGATGCTTTTCAGCAAAGGGGACAGGACCACTGCACCGTATTGAGGGGAGGATGGATGGGGCCATATATTACGAGATCTTGGCCAACAACCTCCTTCCCTCAGTAAGAGCATTGAAGATGGTTCGTGGCTGGGTCCTCCAGCATGACAACAACCCGAAACACACAGCCAGGGCAACTAAGGAGTGGCTCCGTAAGAAGCATCTCAAGGTCCTGGAGTGGCCTAGCCAGTCTCCAGACCTGAACCCAATAGAAAATCTTTGGAGGGAGCTGAAAGTCCGTATTGCCCAGCGACAGCCCTGTGAAACCTGAAGGATCTGGAGAAGGTCTGTATGGAGGAGTGGGCCAAAATCCCTGCTGCAGTGTGTGCAGACCTGGTCAAGAACTACAGGAAATGTATGATCTCTGTAATTGCAAACAAAGGTTTCTGTACCAAATATTAAGTTCTGCTTTTCTGATGTCTCAAATACTTATGTCATGCAATAAAATGCAAATGAATTACTTAAAAATCATACAATGTGATTTTCTGGATTTTGTTTTAGATTCTGTCTCTCACAGTTGAAGTGTACCTATGATAGAAATTACAGACCTCTAAATGCTTTGTAAGTAGGAAAACCTGCAAAATCGTCAGTGTATCAAATACTTGTTCTCCCCACTGTACATGCAAAGAGACTGTCTACATGAAAAGAGGATGTCTACAGGAGAGGAGGATGTCTACATGAAAAGAGGATGTCTACAGGAGAGGAGGATGTCTACATGAGAGGAGGATGTCTACATGAGAGGGGGATGTCTACAGGAGAGGAGGATGTCTACATGAGAGGAGGATGTCTACAGGAGAGGGGGATGTCTACATGAGAGGAGGATGTCTACAGGAGAGGAGGATGTCTACAGGAGAGGAGGATGTCTACATGAGAGGAGGATGTCTACAGGAGAGGGGGATGTCTACATGAGAGAAGGATGTCCACATGAGAGGAGGATGTCTACAGGAGAGGAGGATGTCTACAGGAGAGGAGGATGTCTACATGAGAGGAGGATGTCTACAGGAGAGGAGGATGTCTACATGAGAGTAGGATGTCTACACGAGAGGAGGATGTCTACAGGAGAGGAGGATGTCTACAGGAGAGGAGGATGTCTACATGAGAGGAGGATGTCTACATGAGAGGAGGATGTCTACATGAGAGGAGGATGTCTACAGGAGAGGAGGATGTCTACATGAGAGGAGGATGTCTACAGGAGAGGAGGATGTCTACAGGAGAGGAGGATGTCTACATGAGAGGAGGATGTCTACATGAGAGGAGGATGTCTACATGAAAAGAGGATGTCTACAGGAGAGGAGGATGTCTACAGGAGAGTAGGATGTCTACATGAGAGGAGGATGTCTACAGGAGAGGAGGATGTCTACATGAGAGTAGGATGTCTACATGAGAGGAGGATGTCTACAGGAGAGGAGGATGTCTACAGGAGAGGAGGATGTCTACATGAGAGGAGGATGTCTACATGAGAGGAGGATGTCTACATGAGAGGAGGATGTCTACAGGAGAGGAGGATGTCTACATGAGAGGAGGATGTCTACAGGAGAGGAGGATGTCTACAGGAGAGGAGGATGTCTACATGAGAGGAGGATGTCTACATGAGAGGAGGATGTCTACAGGAGAGGAGGATGTCTACATGAGAGGGGGATGTCTACATTAGAGGAGGATGTCTACAGGAGAGGAGGATGTCTACATGAGAGGAGGATGTCTACAGGAGAGGAGGATGTCTACAGGAGAGGAGGATGTCTACCAGCTCATTACTTAAAATCCCAGAATTTGATGTTCAGGCCCGGTTTCATTGTGTCTCTCTATAGGTGCACCTAGACAGGCCACCGTGGTCTGTCATCATTGTCCGTAATGAGTTTCTTGTGTTAACAGAAATACTTTTTGGTAACCACGACAAAAGCCTTCGGAAGCATTCCTCCAGTTTGGTCCTCTGTGGCCCTCAGTCAGTAGAGTATGGCTCTTCAGCCAAGGGTTGTGGGTTCAATTCCCACCGGGGGGGTCACACATAAGTAAAATGTATGCATGTATGACTGACTGTAAGTCGCTTTGGATAAAAGCATCTGCCAAATTACATATACATTTCACCCAATTAAAGGAGGAATAGTGATTGATACGATGTGAACCAAGGAATGAATCAACAGAGGCCATTTTGTAAAGTGACTGAGACTCAAACCCACTTCAGCTCGTATTTCAACTTGAATCGAATGCTTAACCTGAGCGCCTCAAGATCCAAAACGAGCCCCAAAAATGGTGCCAAGACAAAACCCTTGGACAATCTCAACTTGAGACCCAACCAGTCATTTGTCTCTGAGAAATCTATCATAGGAGATGGATTGTTTCCTGCCCTTATCCCCAGATCCTGTAAAGTGGACATTTAATCTCTCAGCCTGGCCATTCCTGCTAGCTAGCGGCTGCTTCGTTGAGTGTCTGTCACTGCGGCCACGGTGGCCTGGCTGTTGATGTTCAATGTGGCTACTTTATGGCTGCACATTACTACGAGACGAGACTAAAGCGAGAGAAGAGGACAGAGAAACTCTGCCATATGTGTAATTTATGAATTAATTTGAAAACCTTAACCTATCCGATATGTTGTAATATTTCCCACTATCTTGCATAAGTGTAACAGTATAACTTAAGACCGTCCCCTCGCCCATACCCGGGCTCGAACCAGGGACCCTCTGCACACATCAACAACAGTCACCCACGAAGCATCGTTACCCATCGCTCCACAAAAGCCCTTGCAGAGGAAGGGGAACCACTACTTCAAGGTCTCAAGAGCAAGTGACGTCGCCGATTGAAACGCTATTTAGCGCGCACCGCTAACTAGGCTAGCCGTTTCACATCCGTTACATAAGCATTAACCAGATTATATGATACAATGTTATGATGCATGTCATTAACCCAAGGCGTTATGATACCTCAACGTTTTCACTGCAGCTATTCAAAATGTTTGTTTTCTTTTTTGCATGCATGCATGGACACATAATTATTATGTGACATAAACTAATGAGTGCACGAGACCACCCAAAGCTATACGTATTACCATACCACAAATATCTTGTTGTACTATAGCACCCCCCTTCCTATAGCTGATACCTTCATTTGAATTGGTCTCATTGAAAGCTACTGTAGTGAGGTGATTCTGCTTCACACACATATCCTTGGTATCATTAGAGTGCATCGTTTGCCTCTTTTCCTCTTTCCATCCCTACTTGCCCAGCTGTGTGGATGCTTTTCTCTTAGTCTGACGGAGCTGATTGCCATGCCTTTGGGTTCCTCCATTTCCACACTCAGCACTTTGATTCTCCAGCAGTTGAGTCCAGAAGGCTGTGTCCCTTGGGGCTCTACAAGCAGAAACATGCTCCTCTGCGTTTAATTGGGACACCAAGTACAGGGGCCAATTTGATATAATCCCACATGAGCATCCTTGTAAATATTGATACTGGTATTAAGCTCGTCGAGGGGTCTTAGTTAAGCAATAAGGTATGAGAACCCTGGGATTATCATATGAATAACTAAGGACTGTTCTTAGGCCAGAGGGATGAACCCTTAGGAGTGTGTTATTGGTTTTATAAAATGGTTATCAACAGACTGTATATATTTTTTAAAAGATTAATGACATGTTTTCATTCAAAAACATGAATTTAATGAGTAAAGTTGTTTATTTTATCCTTCAAGCCGATGATATAGTCCGGGCCAGTTGTTAGTTCTGAGGTTCTGAAGTTGCTAGCCAGTTGCTAGCCAGCCGAGCTGGTCGTCAATTCTAAATGTTCTCTTTTAAACACGAAAGGTTGCCATGCAGGCTAGCTACTTCTCCTTTTCTAGCTAGCCAATTAAAGCTAACACACATACACATCAAGCAGCTGAAATGACAGCAAGCTATGTGCATTTTCCATTGTTTTACCATTGCCGTTGATCATCATGTATTCATTGGCTCAGAGAAGCTGTCAGCCTCGTCTCATTCATTCTCCTTATGGCACGTTGAAGATTTAAAAAACAAAACATTATTGCATAGGTCGTAGAGGCAGCCAGCAAGGTTTAGACAAACCCCAACTGTTGCAAACCAAATGCTAGCCTAGTAGCATTGGGGAAATAATCTAGGCACTTGTTTCTCCATTGGAGGTGAAGTAGGTCAAGTGTGGCTCAATCGCTAGAGCATGACGCTTGCAATCCCAAGATTGTGTGTTTGATTCCCATGGGGCACCAGTAAGCAAATGTATGACCTCACTACTGTACGTTGCTCTGGATAAGAGTGTCTGCTAAATGTAAACAATTTTTTTTTTTTAATAAATTGCCTGGCTAGGCTGTGGGACAGTTTATGTGCATTGATAATCCAAATGGATTACCCAGGGATTGTAGTGAATAACTTCCTGCTATCAACCAATCAGGATCCAAACAACTTATTTTATACTGTACAGTATCTGCTGGCACCTCTTGTCACAGTCTGCCGTGGGAAAAGAGGATGACATTGCCACGTAGTTAGGCTGGTGACATGTGTACAGTGTTTTGTAAGAAACTCAACTGGTTTCATGTTGTGGCCATGTGAGTGTATTTTAAATTTTACTAGGCAAGTCAGTTAAGAACAAATTCTTATTTTCAATGATGGCCTAGGAACAGTGCCTGGTCAGGTGCAGAATGACAGATTTGTACCTTGTCAGCTCGGGGATTCGAACTTGCAACCTTTCGGTTACTAGTCCAACGCTCTAACCACTAGGCTACCCTGCCGCCCCATATAAGGCAATGAGGGTAATGGGTTTATGGTATTCAGTGATGGGGATAACCTAAAGCCAATAGGGGGCTTAGATACATCAAATATTGGAACATAATATATTGGAAGGTCCGCATGCAGCTGTTTGTGTTGGCTTTGCCTCTGTTTGTGGCCTTCTCCTCTGAACAGATAGAAATTGTTATGGTCAAAATGAGCCTGTTTCGGTTGCTGGCTAAGGAGAAAGACTGTTGTCGTCGATAGAGAATGCCTGCCTTGATACAGACAACAGATGATTATTGCCACAGACAGATGTGGGATGCAGGAGTATTTCTGTGCACAGGCATGCTGGTTATGTCTCGGTTTAGGCCTTATGGAGGAGCTTCTGTGTGTGTTATAGATTCAGAACATTTCTGTGTATTGATGTCTTGCTCAGGTAACCACAGACTGGATAGGATAATCATAGTGCGTACTTGACACATCTCAGATGGATGGGGTGAAGAGGAGGAAATGGTGCAATTTGAACTCTCATTTTCCCATTCAGGGAGGAAATGGACGGGTCTGGCAGAGAGAGAGAGAGAGAGAGAGGAGAGAGGAGAGAGAGAGAAGAGAGAGAGAGAGGAGAGAGAGAGAAGAGAGAGAGAGGAGAAAGAGACAGAGAGAGAGAGAGAGAGACAGACATGCCTCCTTTTCCACGTTGCCTTCCTTAACAAATTCGTCCCGAGTTTGTTACAGGAAACAAGGGGGAATCTAATCAGGGTGGCACCAGTGGGACTTGTTTAATGATTCCTCCCTCCTCGTTCAATTACCTCACAAGTCACAATGTCCTCCTCTGATTCTATCTGTGCTTTTGTTCCGTGTGACGCTAGTTAGCTGTTTCAAACCATAATAAGCATGAGTTAGATGTAATTCGTCTGTTTATCCGGGGATGATGATGATGCAGAGTGGTCTAAAAACGTAGTTCAACAGATGGTAAATATGAACGGAAAAGTAATATAATATAATATATAATAATAATAATAATATAATAATAATATATGATGAAAAGTAGACACATTTATCAGCCACTCGCTCTGTCGTAGACACGCTTTGTGCTGCCTCCTCCGTCACTTCAATGAAAACAAAAGTAATCTTTGGAGGAAGTAATAAGAACGACGCACCCGATATGTATGACGTGGGTGATAATTATTACGTGGGTGTTGTTTATGATGTGTCTGATATTTATGATGCGGGTGATATTTATAACGTGGGTGATATTTATGATGTGTCTGATATTTATGACGTGGGTGATATTTATGATGTGGGTGTTGTTTATGATGTGTCTGATATTTATGATGTGGATGATATTTATGACAGGAGGATATTAATGATGTGGAGGATATTTATGATGTGGATGATATTTATGATGCGGGTGATATTTATGATGTGGGTGATATTTATGACAGGAGGATATTAATGATGTGGAGGATATTTATGATGTGGATGATATTTATGATGCGGGTGATATTTATGATGTGGGTGATATTTATGATGTGGGTGATATTTATGATGTGGCTGATATTTATGATGTGGGTGATATTTATGATGTGGGTGTTGTTTATGATGTGTCTGATATTTATGATGTGGAGGATATTTATGACAGGAGGATATTTATGATGCGGGTGATATTTATGATGTGGGTGATATTTATGACAGGAGGATATTAATGATGTGGAGGATATTTATGATGTGGATGATATTTATGATGCGGGTGATATTTATGATGTGGGTGATATTTATGATGTGGGTGATATTTATGATGTGGGTGATATTTATGATGTGGGTGTTGTTTATGATGTGGATGATATTTATGACAGGAGGATATTTATGATGCGGGTGATATTTATGATGTGGGTGATATTTATGATGTGGGTGATATTTATGATGTGGAGGATATTTATGATGTGGGTGTTGTTTATGATGTGTCTGATATTTATGATGTGGATGATATTTATGACAGGAGGATATTTATGATGCGGGTGATATTTATGATGTGGGTGATATTTATGATGTGGAGGATATTTATGATGTGGGTGTTGTTTATGATGTGTCTGATATTTATGATGTGGATGATATTTATGACAGGAGGATATTTATGATGCGGGTGATATTTATGATGTGGGTGATATTTATGACAGGAGGATATTAATGATGTGGAGGATATTTATGATGTGGATGATATTTATGATGCGGGTGATATTTATGATGTGGGTGATATTTATGATGTGGGTGATATTTATGATGTGGGTGATATTTATGATGTGGGTGATATTTATGATGTGGGTGTTGTTTATGATGTGGATGATATTTATGACAGGAGGATATTTATGATGCGGGTGATATTTATGATGTGGGTGATATTTATGATGTGGGTGATATTTATGATGTGGGTGTTGTTTATGATGTGGATGATATTTATGACAGGAGGATATTTATGATAAGGGTGATATTTATGATGTGGGTGATATTTATGATGTGGGTGTTGTTTATGATGTGGATGATATTTATGACAGGAGGATATTAATGATGTGGAGGATATTTATGATGTGGGTGATATTTATGATGTGGGTGATATTTATGATGTGGGTGTTGTTTATGATGTGGATGATATTTATGACAGGAGGATATTTATGATGCGGGTGATATTTATGATGTGGGTGATATTTATGATGTGGGTGATATTTATGATGTGGAGGATATTTATGATGTGGGTGTTGTTTATGATGTGTCTGATATTTATGATGTGGATGATATTTATGACAGGAGGATATTTATGATGCGGGTGATATTTATGATGTGGGTGATATTTATGATGTGGAGGATATTTATGATGTGGGTGTTGTTTATGATGTGTCTGATATTTATGATGTGGATGATATTTATGACAGGAGGATATTTATGATGCGGGTGATATTTATGATGTGGGTGATATTTATGACAGGAGGATATTAATGATGTGGAGGATATTTATGATGTGGATGATATTTATGATGCGGGTGATATTTATGATGTGGGTGATATTTATGATGTGGGTGATATTTATGATGTGGGTGATATTTATGATGTGGGTGATATTTATGATGTGGGTGTTGTTTATGATGTGGATGATATTTATGACAGGAGGATATTTATGATGCGGGTGATATTTATGATGTGGGTGATATTTATGATGTGGGTGATATTTATGATGTGGTTGTTGTTTATGATGTGGATGATATTTATGACAGGAGGATATTTATGATAAGGGTGATATTTATGATGTGGGTGATATTTATGATGCGGGTGATATTTATGATGTGGGTGATATTTATGATGTGGGTGATATTTATGATGTGGGTGTTGTTTATGATGTGGATGATATTTATGACAGGAGGATATTTATGATGCGGGTGATATTTATGATGTGGGTGATATTTATGATGTGGGTGATATTTATGACAGGATGATATTTATGATGTGGGTGAAATTGACGACGTGGGTGATCACTATGACGTGGGTGATTTTATGATGTGGGTGATCATTATGGCGCACATTATATTTATGACATGGGTGATATTCATGACACGGGTGATATTTATGACATGTGATATTTATGACGCAGGTGATATTTATGATGCGTGTGATATTCATGACACGGGTGATATTTATGATGCAGATGATATTTTTGACACAGGTGATATTTATGATGTGTGCTATTTAGGACACATGATATTATGATGCATTTGGTAATTTCAAAGGAATCTAGCAATGGTTAATTAAGTAAACATGGCACTAAAACCAGGGAAGAGGTTGATGGTCAGTGTGTTGCTCTGTTTGTCCAGTTTTGGGCTGAAATTGAACTATATATATCCAGGATGTGGTAACGATGTGATAATCTGATTATATCCGTTCATTGGAGACCAGGAACAGCACAAACCTTTCACAGATCTAAATCAAGTCCATTATTCCCAAGCACTGCTTGTTATTTTTGGTGCACTGTGGGAAACAAAATTCTAATCGGGTAGATATTTCCAAAATGGTTTCCTTTTTTGGAGAAGGGGTTTTTTTTCAGAGGAGGACTATCATCTTCAGGTATATGTGAATGAGTGTGCCTGTTCTATAATAAACAAGTGAACCTCACCCTAAATAACATGAACTCTAAACGAGGCCCAGACACACAATTCCAACCAGTTAAAGTGGAATGAAAGTCACCACTGTAAACCGATACAGCAGGGCAGCCGACGCCACACAGCAGAGTATATGACACATGACCAGGAAACAAATTAGGCCTTTGACGAAACGTATGAATTCCTGAGGTTTGAGGCAGAAACAGAGTAAGCTGATCTCCAGGGCAGGAGTCTCTTCTGATGAAGGTTGAACCACAGAACAACTGTCCACATTCATTTAATTCATGAGTCCAGTTAACCATTGACTACCGCTCGCCAAGCTTGTTTTCCTAACGCAACTCACAACCCCTTTGGTGGTTTCTAGACGTTTTAATTGCCCCCATTCATCTGCACTCCCTCCAAACAAATGTGTGCCATTTTTTTTTACTTAAGTCTTTTAGACACTTGTATCCAGGAGCAATTAGGGCTAAGTGCCTTGCTCAAGGGCACATCGACAGATGTTCACTAAGTCGGCTCAGGAATTCGAACCAGCAACCTTGAGTACAGAACTGCAGAACAATTTAACCACATGGCCACCCGGACTATTTACATTAACCCCCACCTCCCCTTTGTTTTTACACTGCTACTACTCGCTGTTTAATATCAGTGCATAGTCACTTTACAAATGACCTCGGCTAACCTTTACCCCCGCACATTGACTCTATACCGGTACCCCCTGTATATAGCCTCGTTATTGTTATGTAATTTCCGTGTAATATTTCATGGTAAGGTCTACCTACACCTGTTGTATTCTGCACATATGACAAATAAAATTTGATATGATTTTCTCATAATATTTATTTCATTTAACCATGAAATTATATTTGAATTAATATCACATACTGTATGTGAGTTTGTTTTAATCAAATGAATGAATCTTGGAGATAGCACTGGGATGGGAAGCTATGCCTGTTTCTTAGTATCGCATTGCAACAGAGTGACTGAGTTAGGGAGGCGAACAACTGTCTTAGAGGCGTACCGATCCATAGTCCAACTCTTTGTCATCTATCATTGAGATCCCCCAGCCAGATGGTAGGTAGGTTGTGGTAGGATGGCCACAATGCCGTAAGACATGGACATGGCCAGTGTTGGACATAACAGCGAGGGGCGGGACTCAGGGATCGTATTGCTGATTTATGCCCTTGAAGGAGAAGGCATGCTGGTGTCTGACCCGCTCGACCGTCATGTCTCTCTGATGCACATGCCAGACGCGCTCATCGCTTCTGACTGAAGGCTCCCACCCCCCTGTCACCAGAGGCAACCCAATGAAGACATAACCCTTTCAGACATACACACTGAAGCCCAATACTCCCGAGACATGCACATATGGAGCCATAGAAGACTAGAGGACCAGAGTTGGATGCTTGCGACAAGCTAGATTTTTCATCTAGCAGATGCAGGAACGACAGTCCCATGCTTCCAATACCTCCGTTTTTCCTCACACGGCCGACACACAATGCATGTCGGGTTTGATGAATGGTCAGCTGAGGCTCACACAAACGTATAGTGATCCTATGTCTGGTGACATTATTCTTCAGGAAAATTGGAAAATTGGATAGAAAGTCGTTCCACGTCTGGTAGATTTAGTTCTAGTTTGAATGAAGGTTTCCGTTTTTTCAAACCATTATATGAATGCCATTGATTTCATGTGATGTGGTGTATATTTTTGTTCCTGAAATATGAACATGAGATATGCTTATTTTATCAGTGCTCTTATCTAAATCATTGGAAGCTTGGCATTCTTTCTGAGAATCTTAGCTCATCTGAAAAGTGGCCAAAGCAAACAGTAGTTAGCCCAGACAGACATCCCCTGGTTACGTTATAGAAGGTTGGTTTGTAGAACAGTAGTTAGCCCAGACAGACATCCCCTGGTTACGTTATAGAAGGTTGGTTTGTAGAACAGTAGTTAGCCCAGACAGACATCCCCTGGTTACGTTATAGAAGGTTGGTTTGTAGAACAGTAGTTAGCCCAGACAGACATCCCCTGGTTACGTTATAGAAGGTTGGTTTGTAGAACAGTAGTTAGCCCAGACAGACATCCCTGGTTACGTTATAGAAGGTTGGTTTGTAGAACAGTAGTTAGCCCAGACAGACATCCCCTGGTTACGTTATAGAAGGTTGGTTTGTAGAACAGTAGTTATCCCAGACAGACATCCCTGGTTACGTTATAGAAGGTTGGTTTGTAGAACAGTAGTTAGCCCAGACAGACATCCCCTGGTTACGTTATAGAAGGTTGGTTTGTAGAACAGTAGTTAGCCCAGACAGACATCCCCTGGTTACGTTATAGAAGGTTGGTTTGTAGAACAGTAGTTAGCCCAGACAGACATCCCCTGGTTACGTTATAGAAGGTTGGTTTGTAGAACAGTAGTTAGCCCAGACAGACATCCCCTGGTTACGTTATAGAAGGTTGGTTTGTAGAACAGTAGTTAGCCCAGACAGACATCCCTGGTTACGTTATAGAAGGTTGGTTTGTAGAACAGTAGTTAGCCCAGACAGACATCCCCTGGTTACGTTATAGAAGGTTGGTTTGTAGAACAGTAGTTAGCCCAGACAGACATCCCTGGTTAGTTATAGAAGGTTGGTTTGTAGAACAGTAGTTAGCAGACAGACATCCCTGGTTACGTTATAGAAGGTTGGTTTGTAGAACAGTAGTTAGCCCAGACAGACATCCCCTGGTTACGTTATAGAAGGTTGGTTTGTAGAACAGTAGTTAGCCCAGACAGACATCCCCTGGTTACGTTATAGAAGGTTGGTTTGTAGAACAGTAGTTAGCCCAGACAGACATCCCTGGTTACGTTATAGAAGGTTGGTTTGTAGAACAGTAGTTAGCCCAGACAGACATCCCCTGGTTACGTTATAGAAGGTTGGTTTGTAGAACAGTAGTTAGCCCAGACAGACATCCCCTGGTTACGTTATAGAAGGTTGGTTTGTAGAACAGTAGTTAGCCCAGACAGACATCCCCTGGTTACGTTATAGAAGGTTGGTTTGTAGAACAGTAGTTAGCCCAGACAGACATCCCCTGGTTACGTTATAGAAGGTTGGTTTGTAGAACAGTAGTTAGCCCAGACAGACATCCCCTGGTTACGTTATAGAAGGTTGGTTTGTAGAACAGTAGTTAGCCCAGACAGACATCCCCTGGTTACGTTATAGAAGGTTGGTTTGTAGAACAGTAGTTAGCCCAGACAGACATCCCCTGGTTACGTTATAGAAGGTTGGTTTGTAGAACAGTAGTTAGCCCAGACAGACATCCCCTGGTTACGTTATAGAAGGTTGGTTTGTCGAATAAGTATTTAATTGAGAACAATTACAACATTGCTACTATAACTATTACTACCACCACTAACAGACAGTTTCACTGTCTGGAAACTGCGTCTAAGTTGTTCCCATTGCTCTGGCTGGGGGCTGGCTGTGAAATATGAGTATATTACATTTTTTATATTTTTTTATAGTATGAGTTTCATTTAGGAAATGTGTTCCCTAGTATTCCCACAGATAAAATAAAAAAGAGTTAGTTGAGAGAATGCCAAGAGTGTGCAAAGCACAAGACATACAGTAAGGTAGCTAACTTTGAAGAATCTAAAAAGAAATAATAATAATAATAATAAATACATGTTTTTAACACTTTTTTGGTTACTACATGATTCCATATGTGTTATTGCATAGAGTTGATGTCTATTATTCTACAATGTAGAGAATTGTAAAAAGAAAGAAAACCCCTTGAAGGGGTGTCCAAACGTTTGACTTGTACTGTGATGGCGTCTCAATGTACTCTGACCTCTAAATGGCATATTATTATTATTATTATTACTGTGATGGCGTCTCAATGTAATCAATGTTGGAATTATTGTTATTCTTAAATACGAGCTCTTTTTTGGGGACTTAGTGGTGGTGAAGTTGCAGTGTTCATTTTATTTCAATTATGTTCCGGCTCCCCGAAACATCCGCTCCGACTAAAATCGTCGCGAGGCTGAATCTCGTTGCTATAGAGAGTAGGGTCCCACTTGGGACGTATCCTACCACTCAAATAGTCTGTAGGCTAGTAAAGTAATGTGGAGATACTGGATCTGGCGAGATATGGACGTGTGACCATGTAGAGATGGAAAACATTTTCCGTTTGGTCCGGTGTGGCTAAGCAATATGGTGTGGTGCCTGGCGGAACTAACGGTAACCTAGTAACAAAACCCAGATGTAGCATTTTAAAAGAAGCAGAGGGGCTCTGATAGGAAAGATTTAAATCACACAGCTACAGTTAGAAGCGGTAACTCAGAACCCTCATTACTGTATCTACCAGCTCCATGTCAACTATTTGACTTAGTTGATTCCCTGTGACCGTGGTTGTGTTGACCATACAGTTGACCATACAGTTGACCATACAGTTGGGATTATTGGAGGGTAACAGTCTTTAGGCTGGGAGTGGGCTTGGGTGCTACTGTTGAGGGTGCTACACTATATTCGTCATGGTACCATGTCGTCTCTTCCTGGCATCTCTCACTTTACCGCAGCTCGCTATCCATCACCACAATCCGTTTCCTCCAGTGTCACATACTCCATTGAGGAATTGAGGAACAATGTCCTCCTTTTCGGCACACACACACACACACACACACACACACACACACACACACACACACACACACACACACACACACACACACACACACACACACACACAACACACACACACAAAATGAATCAACTTGAACAAAACTAAATCAATTCATAGTTTATTTGTAATTTCTCAATAGAGGTACCATGTAGATTTCAGATGGATCTTTTGACCGGTAGGAGCTGATGAGTTGTTTTGGCACTGGCTCCGAGGACTCCGCTATATCCTCCATCTCACTGATTGGGTAACTTCCCCCTTTGTTAGGGTCTCTAGCCTCATCCTATCCTGTGTCTTGGCTTTAAACCAGCTGTTATCAGGTCTGAGTCGGGTTGAGAGGGATGTTTGTCTGGGAAGCACACTGATGACCTTCTGCACCATTTGTCGGTCACCATCAGTTCCCCTGTGTTTCTGACCTCTAGTTTCAGTCACCATCAGTTCCCCTGTGTTTCTGACCTCTAGTTCAGTCACCATCAGTTCCCCTGTGTTTCTGACCTCTAGTTCAGTCACCACCAGTTCCCCTGTGTTTCTGACCTCTAGTTTCAGTCACCATCAGTTCCCCTGTGTTTCTGACCTCTAGTTTCAGTCACCATCAGTTCCCCTGTGTTTCTGACCTCTAGTTTCAGTCACCATCAGTTCCCCTGTGTTTCTGACCTCTAGTTTCAGTCACCATCAGTTCCCCTGTGTTTCTGACCTCTAGTTTCAGTCACCATCAGTTCCCCTGTGTTTCTGACCTCTAGTTTCAGTCACCATCAGTTCCCCTGTGTTTCTGACCTCTAGTTCAGTCACCATCAGTTCCCCTGTGTTTCTGACCTCTAGTTTCAGTCACCATCAGTTCCCCTGTGTTTCTGACCTCTAGTTTCAGTCACCATCAGTTCCCCTGTGTTTCTGACCTCTAGTTTCAGTCACCATCAGTTCCCCTGTGTTTCTGACCTCTAGTTTCAGTCACCATCAGTTCCCCTGTGTTTCTGACCTCTAGTTTCAGTCACCATCAGTTCCCCTGTGTTTCTGATCTCTAGTTTCAGTCACCATCAGTTCCCCTGTGTTTCTGACCTCTAGTTTCAGTCACCATCAGTTCCCCTGTGTTTCTGACCTCTAGTTTCAGTCACTATCAGTTCCCCTGTGTTTCTGACCTCTAGTTTCAGTCACCATCAGTTCCCCTGTGTTTCTGACCTCTAGTTTCAGTCACCATCAGTTCCCCTGTGTTTCTGACCTCTAGTTTCAGTCACCATCCGTTCCCCTGTGTTTCTGACCTCTAGTTTCAGTCACTATCAGTTCCCCTGTGTTTCTGACCTCTAGTTTCAGTCACCATCAGTTCCCCTGTGTTTCTGACCTCTAGTTTCAGTCACCATCAGTTCCCCTGTGTTTCTGACCTCTAGTTTCAGTCACCATCCGTTCCCCTGTGTTTCTGATCTCTAGTTTCAGTCACCATCAGTTCCCCTGTGTTTCTGACCTCTAGTTTCAGTCACTATCAGTTCCCCTGTGTTTCTGACCTCTAGTTTCAGTCACCATCCGTTCCCCTGTGTTTCTGACCTCTAGTTTCAGTCACTATCAGTTCCCCTGTGTTTCTGATCTCTAGTTTCAGTCACCATCAGTTCCCCTGTGTTTCTGACCTCTAGTTTCAGTCACTATCAGTTCCCCTGTGTTTCTGACCTCTAGTTTCAGTCACCATCAGTTCCCCTGTGTTTCTGACCTCTAGTTTCAGTCACTATCAGTTCCCCTGTGTTTCTGACCTCTAGTTTCAGTCACCATCAGTTCCCCTGTGTTTCTGACCTCTAGTTTCAGTCACCATCAGTTCCCCTGTGTTTCTGACCTCTAGTTTCAGTCACCATCAGTTCCCCTGTGTTTCTGACCTCTAGTTCAGTCACCATCAGTTCCATTACTTGCCCACTAGGCCAGGGGTGTCGAACTCATTCCACAGAGGGCTGAGTGTGTGCAAGTTTTTGTTTTTTCCTTTTAATTAAGCCGTAGACAACCAGGTGAGGGAGATCCTTACTAATTAGTGACCTTAATTCATCAATCAAGTACAAGGGTGGAGCGAAAAACCCGCAGACACTCAGCCCGCCGTGGAATGAGTTTGACACGTGCCCTTGTTTCTGACCTCTGGTTTTTATCTTCCTCTGCCTCCCTTCGGGGAGAGAGAGTGACCATTTAGCAAGAGGGTTAGCCTGCTAATTGACAACCCGCTCTAAACAGATCTGACCCGTCTCCCCTTCCTCTGTCCCTCCTCCCCTCCTTTCCTCCTTTCCCCCTTCACTCCCAACATCTCCACAGTGTAATCTAACTAATGCCTCCTTGTGCATGGTGGAAAGTGAATTAAAAAGGGAGAAAATTCAATGACTGATCCAACGGCGGAGCTAGTCGTGTGTGCATTAGCCGTTTCTCTGCAGCCCCTGTAATTGTGTTACATGACTTGGATGCTGTAACAATTAGGAGCTAACACTCTGGCCGCTGTCGTTAATCTGGCCCCGGAAGGCCCTGTGATATGTGCGGGGGACCCAGATTAGGCCCATTTGGAGATGGGACAGAAACGGTGAATGCTGTAATGAAATGAATGGCCCATTTGAGAAGAGGTTGCTGGGTTTCTCTTGTTGTTTATCACGCAGTCTGAGAAGGCGATCAGTAGCAAACTTTTTCTCACCAAATACCCTTTGTTTTGGAGACCCTACTGTGTATAATACTGTACAGTATAGAGACCAGACTATGAAATCAATACACACAGACACACGGACACACGGACACACACAGATACATTGACATAATACTCTCATACACAACCAGATATAGAAACAGTTGTTAAACTTCTTGTGTTATCCTCGATGCTTTTGAATGCATGTTACCCATCTGTGTGGTTGAATTGTGTTTTTAAATGGTAAAATAAATCAAATTGGATCAATAAATTTTAAATTCACACACTTACGCACATAACAACGTACCAACGTGTCAACGTACCAACGTACCAATGTACCAACGTACCAACATGTCAACGTACCAACGTACCAACGTACCAACGTATCAACGTACCAACATGTCAACGTACCAACGTACCAACGTATCAACGTACCAACGTGTCAACGTACCAATGTACCAACGTACCAACGTACCAACGTACCAACATGTCAACGTACCAACGTGTCAACGTACCAACATGTCAACGTACCAACATGTCAACGTACCAACATGTCAACGTACCAACATGTCAACGTACCAACATGTCAACGTACCAACGTGTCAACGTACCAACATGTCAACGTACCAACATGTCAACGTACCAACATGTCAACGTACCAACATGTCAACGTACCAACATGTCAACGCGTACCAACATGTCAACGTACCAACATGTCAACGTACCAACGTACCAACATGTCAACGTACCAACATGTCAACGTACCAACATGTCAACGTACCAACGTGTCAACGTACCAACATGTCAACGTACCAACATGTCAACGTACCAACATGTCAACGTACCAACGTGTCAACGTACCAACATGTCAACGTACCAACATGTCAACGTACCAACGTGTCAACGTACCAACGTACCAACATGTCAACGCACCAACATGTCAACGTACCAACATGTCAACGTACCAACGTGTCAACGTACCAACATGTCAACGTACCAACATGTCAACGTACCAACATGTCAACGTACCAACGTGTCAACGTACCAACATGTCAACGTACCAACATGTCAACGTACCAACGTGTCAACGTACCAACATGTCAACGTACCAACGTGTCAACGCGTACCAACATGTCAACGTACCAACGTGCCAACATGTCAACGTACCAACATGTCAACGTACCAACGTACCAACATGTCAACGTACCAACATGTCAACGTACCAACGTGTCAACGTACCAACATGTCAACGTACCAACATGTCAACGTACCAACATGTCAACGTACCAACGTGTCAACGTACCAACATGTCAACGTACCAACATGTCAACGTACCAACGTGTCAACGTACCAACATGTCAACGTACCAACGTGTCAACGTACCAACATAACAACGTATCAACGTACCAACATGTCAACGTACCAACATGTCAACGTACCAACGTACCAACGTATCAACGTACCAACATGTCAACGTACCAACGTGTCAACGTACCAACATGTCAACGTACCAACATGTCAACGTACCAACGTGTCAACGTACCAACATGTCAACGTACCAACATGTCAACGTACCAACGTATCAACGTATCAACGTACCAACGTGTCAACGTACCAACGTACCAACATGTCAACGTACCAACATGTCAACGTACCAACGTGTCAACGTACCAACATGTCAACGTACCAACGTACCAACGTACCAACGTACCAACGTATCAACGTACCAACGTATCAACGTACCAACGTATCAACATACCAACATGTCAACGTACCAACATGTCAACGCGTACCAACGTACCAACGTATCAACGTGTCAACATGTCAACGTACCAACGTACCAACATAACAACGTATCAACGTACCAACATGTCAACGTACCAACGTATCAACGTATCAACGTCCAACATGTCAACGTATCAACGTATCAATGTACCAACATGTCAACGTATCAACGTATCAACGTATCAACGTGCCAACATGTCAACGTACCAACGTATCAACGTACCAACATGTCAACGTACCAACGTACCAACATAACAACGTATCAACGTACCAACATGTCAACGTATCAACGTATCAACGTATCAACGTACCAACATGTCAACGCGTACCAACGTATCAACGTACCAACATGTCAACGTACCAACGTATCAACGTACCAACATGTCAACGTACCAACATGTCAACGTACCAACGTATCAACGTATCAACATATCAACGTACCAACATGTCAACGTACCAACATGTCAACGTACCAACGTGTCAACGTACCAACGTACCAACGTACCAACATGTCAACGTACCAACATGTCAACGTACCAACGTGTCAACGTACCAACATGTCAACGTACCAACATGTCAACGTACCAACGTGTCAACGCACGTACCAACGTCAACGTGCCAACATGTCAACGTACCAACATGTCAACGTACCAACGTGTCAACGTACCAACGTGTCAACGTGTCAACGTACCAACGTACCAACATGTCAACGTATCAACCAACGTGTCAACGTACCAACGTACCAACGTACCAACATGTCAACGTACCAACATGTCAACGTACCAACATGTCAACGTACCAACGTGTCAACGTACCAACATGTCAACGTACCAACGTGTCAACGTACCAACATGTCAACGTACCAACGTGTCAACGTACCAACGTGTCAACGTACCAACGTATCAACGTACCAACGTACCAACGTACCAACATGTCAACGTACCAACGTGTCAACGTACCAACGTACCAACGTATCAACATGTCAACGTACCAACATGTCAACGTACCAACATGTCAACGTACCAACGTACCAACGTATCAACGTACCAACATGTCAACGTACCAACGTATCAACATAACAACGTATCAACGTACCAACATGTCAACGTACCAACGTATCAACGTACCAACATGTCAACGTACCAACGTACCAACATAACAACGTATCAACGTACCAACGTATGTCAACGTACCAACGTACCAACATAACAACGTATCAACGTACCAACATGTCAACGTATCAACGTACCAACGTATCAACGTACCAACATGTCAACGTACCAACGTACCAACGTATCAACGTACCAACATGTCAACGTACCAACGTACCAACATAACAACGTATCAACATGTCAACGTACCAACGTACCAACGTATCAACGTACCAACGTACCAACGTATCAACGTACCAACGTACCAACGTATCAACGTACCAACGTATCAACGTACCAACGTACCAACGTACCAACATGTCAACGTACCAACGTATCAACGTACCAACGTACCAACGTACCAACATGTCAACGTACCAACATGTCAACGTACCAACATGTCAACGTACCAACATGTCAACGTACCAACATGTCAACGTACCAACGTGTCAACGTACCAACATGTCAACGTACGCAAACGTACCAACGTACCAACGTACCAACATGTCAACGTACCAACGTACCAACATGTCAACGTACCAAACGTACCAACGTATCAACGTACCAACATGTCAACGTACCAACGTACCAACATAACAACGTACCAACGTACCAACATGTCAACGTCCAACGCACCAACATGTCAACGTACCAACGTACCAACATGTCAACGTACCAACGTACCAACGTGTCAACGTACCAACGTACCAACATGTCAACGTACCAACATGTCAACGTACCAACGTGTCAACGTATCAACGTACCAACATGTCAACGTACCAACATAACAACGTATCAACGTACCAACATGTCAACGTACCAACATGTCAACGTACCAACGTGTCAACGTATCAACGTACCAACGTATCAACGTACCAACGTACCAACATGTCAACGTACCAACATGTCAACATGTCAACGTACCAACGTATCAACGTACCAACGTACCAATGTACCAACGTACCAACGTACCAATGTACCAACGTACCAATGTACCAACATGTCAACGTACCAACGTACCAACGTGTCAACGTACCAACGTACCAACGTACCAACGTACCAACATGTCAACGTACCAACGTACCAACGTACCAACGTACCAACGTACCAACATGTCAACGTACCAACGTACCAACGTACCAACGTACCAACGTACCAACGTACCAATGTACCAACGTACCAACGTACCAACGTATCAACGTACCAACATAACAACGTATCAACGTACCAACGTACCAACATAACAACGTATCAGCGTACCAACGTACCAACATAACAACGTATCAACGTACCAACGTACCAACATGTCAACGTACCAACGTACCAACGTACCAACGTACCAACGTACCAACATAACAACGTATCAACGTACCAACGTATCAACGTATCAACGTATCAACGTACCAACGTACCAACATGTCAACGTACCAACATGTCAACATGTCAACGTACCAACGTATCAACGTACCAACGTGTCAACGTACCAACATGTCAACGTACCAACGTACCAACGTACCAACGTACCAACGTATCAACGTACCAACGTATCAACGTACCAACGTATCAACATACCAACATAACAACGTATCAACGCGTACCAACGTACCAACATAACAACGTATCAACGTACCAACATAACAACGTATCAGCGTACCAACGTATCAACGTACCAACATAACAACGTATCAGCGTACCAACGTATCAACATACCAACATAACAACGTATCAAAGTACCAACGTACCAACATGTCAGCGTACCAGCGTACCAACGCATACCAACGTATCAACGTACCAACGTATCAACATACCAACATAACAACGTATCAGCGTACCAACGTACCAACATAACAACGTATCAACGTACCAACATAACAACGTATCAGCGTACCAACGTACCAACGTAACAACGTATCAACGTACCAACGTACCAACGTATCAATGTACCAACGTATCAACATAACAACGTATCAACGTACCAACGTGTCAACGTACCAACGTACCAAGATGTCAACGTACCAACGTGTCAACGTACGTACAACGTATCAACGTACCAACATAACAACGTATCAACGTACCAACGTACCAACATGTCAACGTACCAACGTGTCAACGTACCAACGTATCAGCGTATCAACGTACCAACATAACAACGTATCAGCGTACCAACATAACAACGTATCAACGTACCAACGTATCAGCGTACCAACATAACAACGTATCAACGTACCAACGTATCAACGTACCAACATAACAACGTATCAGCGTACCAACATAACAACGTATCAACGTACCAACATAACAACGTATCAGCGTACCAACGTACCAACATAACAACGTATCAACGTACCAACATAACAACGTATCAGCGTACCAACGTATCAACGTACCAACATAACAACGTATCAGCGTACCAACGTATCAACGTACCAACATAACAACGTATCAGCGTACCAACATAACAACGTATCAACGTACCAACGTACCAACATATCAGCGTACCAACGTACCAACATATCAACGTACCAACGTATCAACGTACCAACATAACAACGTATCAACGTAACAACGTATCAGCGTACCAACATAACAACGTATCAACGTACCAACATAACAACATGTCAGCGTACCAACGTATCAACATACCAACATAACAACGTATCAGCGTACCAACGTACGTACCAACATAACAACGTATCAGCGTACCAACGAATCAACATAACAACGTATCAGCGTACCAACGTATCAACGTACCAACATAACAACGTATCAGCGTACCAACGTATCAACGTACCAACATAACAACGTATCAGCGTACCAACATAACAACGTACCAACATAACAACGTATCAGCGTACCAACGTATCAACGTACCAACATAACAACGTATCAACGTACCAACGTATCAACGTACCAACATAACAACGTATCAGCGTACCAACATAACAACGTATCAACGTACCAACGTACCAACATGTCAGCGTACCAACGTACCAACGTATCAACGTACCAACGTATCAACATACCAACATAACAACGTATCAGCGTACCAACGTACCAACATAACAACGTATCAACGTACCAACATAACAACGTATCAGCGTACCAACGTATCAACATACCAACATAACAACGTACCAACATGTCAACCTACCAACGTATCAACATACCAACATAAAAACGTACCAACGTATCAACGTAGCAACGTATCAGTGTACCAAAGTATCAACGTAGCAACGTAGCAACATACCAACGTATCAACATGTCAACGTACCAACGTATCAGTGTACCAACGTATCAACGTAGCAACATACCAACGTACCAACGTAGCAAACAATGTATCAATGTACCAACTTAACAACGTATCAACATAGCAACGTATCAGTGTACCAAAGTATCAACGTAGCAACGTAGCAACATACCAACGTATCAACATGTCAACGTACCAACGTATCAGTGTACCAACGTATCAACGTAGCAACATACCAACGTACCAACGTAGCAAACAATGTATCAATGTACCAACTTAACAACATTTTATTTATTTTTTATTTCACCTTTATTTAACCAGGTAGGCAAGTTGAGAACAAGTTCTCATTTACAATTGCGACCTGGCCAAGATAAAGCAAAGCAGTTCGACAGATACAACGACACAGAGTTACACATGGAGTAAAACAAACATACAGTCAATAATACAGTATAAACAAGACTATATACAATGTGAGCAAATTAGGTGAGAAGGGAGGTAAAGGCAAAAAAGGCCATGGTGGCAAAGTAAATACAATATAGCAAGTAAAACACTGGAATGGTAGTTTTGCAATGGAAGAATGTGCAAAGTATAAATAAAAATAATGGGGTGCAAAGGAGCAAAATAAATAATTAAATTAAATACAGTTGGGAAAGAGGTAGTTGTTTGGGCTAAATTATAGGTGGGCTATGTACAGGTGCAGTAATCTGTAAGATGCTCTGACAGTTGGTGCTTAAAGCTAGTGAGGGAGATAAGTGTTTCCAGTTTCAGAGATTTTTGTAGTTCGTTCCAGTCATTGGCAGCAGAGAACTGGAAGGAGAGGCGGCCAAAGAAATAATTTGTTTTGGGGGTGACTAGAGAGATATACCTGCTGGAGCGTGTGCTACAGGTGGTAGATGCTATGGTGACCAGCGAGCTGAGATAAGGGGGGACTTTACCTAGCAGGGTCTTGTAGATGACCTGGAGCCAGTGGGTTTGGCGACGAGTATAAAGCGAGGGCCAGCCAACGAGAGCGTACAAGTCGCAATGGTGGGTAGTATATGGGGCTTTGGTGACAAAACGGATTGCACTGTGATAGACTGCATCCAATTTGTTGAGTAGGGTATTGGAGGCTATTTTGTAAATGACATCGCCAAAGTCGAGGATTGGTAGGATGGTCAGTTTTACACAACATACCAACGTAGCAAACAATGTATCAATGTACCAACGTAGCAACGTATCAATTTACCAACATATCAATGTAACAATGTACCGTTAGACATTCAAACAATATTGTCCTTGGTTGTTCCTGTTTTGGGGTTTGGGATGTGCCATTGTTCCTGGTAATGTGAGACAGTAGTCTAGGTTGGGTCCCAGCAGACATTGGGTGGTACTGTGACTCCGGGATAGTTTCGTCTGGCTGTGTCGACACTAAAGACAGGTTTTCACGCTCGACGCTTTGTGTTCAAAGGGGAACCGTGAGGCTCGGCACTCAATGTGGATGTCTGTAATACACAGCTGACGAGTTAAGGACTCGAGGAATATAGAGCTACTCTCTTGACAGACAGCCCAGCAGGTCGTTTGTATAGTCTTTAGAAGGCGAATCAAAATGTACCAGGAGCCCCTGTTGCCAATGAATAATACATAGCCAACTATGATATTTTTCATGATGCTGCTTATGTTTGTTGCCTTGTGTTTGACAGTATCGGGTAAAAATGTCTCTGAATACCATTAGATAGGAGGGGAAACTTTGGGAGTTTTGGAGCAGTCTGCAGTCTCTCACGGTATTAGCTGTCATCATCTCTGGTTTTCCTTACAGACACATTTTTTTCAGGTTTCGCTTAGAATAGGGTACAGTCCATAGAATGCATGGAATCCCAACCCACTGCCCACAGAGGCGTCGTAACTTGTGACATTCTGGTCTCACGACCCCTCTCACAGTTTCTGAAAAGTTAGACTTAGTTAATCCTGACTTTGTTCATCCTCCGGCGTGGAAGTCAGATAGGATCTAATGAGTCACTCCAGACAGGATCTGATCCTGTGTTGGGGAACTTTTGTGCCTCCTGAGTGTCTGTCTGTCAGTTCTGCTGACGCTCTGCTAATCTCTCCACCGCCCTATCAGGACGGATCAGGATTCTATCTGGTGGCCATTGGATCTGGTCTCTGACCTGTTTAGGTGCTGTATGCGTCAAATGGCTCAGAGTAGGAGTGCTGATGTAGAATCTGTTGTTCCATTTGGATCACAATGAGTAAGATCAACACTCTTATTCTGAGACGCTTGATACATACGGACCCAGATCTGTGTGTTCCAACTTCCAGCCAGGATAAAGGTAGGGTCTTGTTGAGGTCCTGTACTGAGATCAGATATTATATCCATATAACCGTACATCAACTACATCCAGTTGGATTCAAAATTAATTTCTCATTTTATTCAGTTAGGATGTTAGTTTAGCATTAGAGAATGAGCCGCTGCTATGATGACTGTTATCTTGTTATGGGTTCAGTGGGATTTATCCCTGTGGATGGAAACAAGGGGTGAATATATTGTCGTTAAAGGTTTTTTTATGAGTTCAACATCGTTGAAGATCTTGCTGTAATGTTACTGTTTCTCTCCTCAGGAAAGCAGGTTGTCCTTCAAAGTGTCACTCTCCCCGAGACTTGTGAAGAGTTGGCTGCATGCAGAGCCA